>NW_009931902.1:3460-57353 GCF_000696875.1 Nestor notabilis
AGGATCTCACCTCACGCTACCTGCATCCCATGGCTCAAGTACCCCTGACACATCAGGCTTCCTCCTGGTGACTGCCTGAATATTCAGCATGAAATGACAAAGAGCTTTTCGAAGCACAGAGCTTTGTAGCATGCTCTTCAACACAACATGGGGGGAAGAGTTTAAGAATTACAGGACTTCATACTAAAACAGCATACAAAAATATACTAGCGTGGAAACTGTGGAATTGGTCTGCTACAGTCACCTATTAACACATTGACTTTGTTTTAACATTCAGATAGCCGAGGCTGGAAAGCAAATCTGATTTTGCATCTTAAACAGGGCAATGGAAAATGTTTTATAGGCTTTCACGCTTTATTTGAAGATTATCATAAAGTGAGATTTTTCATACTGCAAAGATTCTAAACCCTAAACCTTTTGAGACTGTTGACAGTCACCGTAATTTTTTTCAGAGAATGAGCCAGTCTATTTTCAGCAGAATTGAAAGTATCAGAACTTAAGTAAAAAGCCCACTTTTTAAAATGAAGAACTGTGCCTAACTGAACAAAGCCTCCCTGAAAAAAAAACGAAAGTGTTTATATGGATTCTGCCATCACATTCTTTGGCTTTAAAAAAAAAACCCCATCTGATTCAAAGATTATTTGATTTTTAAAAATTAACATGTTAGTGGATTTCAAAACACATTTGATAAAGTACTACTTAGGGGCTGAAACACAAGGGTTATGAACTACAGAATGAGTAATCAACCCTGTGCATCAATATATATTTGTCATATTAATATTTACTTGATCCATATAAACACAATAAAAGAATGAAAACAGAATCACTGCTCATTAGGAAAACCTCTCCATAAGGCTATGTTTTCTGCATATGCCTGACACAGCCCCATTTGTTAGTGAGAGTCATTTCAATATTTCTTTAGGAACAGCAATTTACTTAATTGTGGTTGAACAAGATGGCTGTAAGGTGCTGAGGTACAGAGAGATTTTTAGCCATGACAATTCATGAGGGAAACTAATCTCTCTTGATGGATGAATCAAATTTTTGGACTTTAAGTCTAAATCCAACAGATGAAGCTAGTCCACTGAGGGTTTTAATAATCAGAAAGGGGAAATGAGAAGAACTATATAGCTAAATCATTGTAACTAGACATTTGGAAAGGCAGAGACAGTTTGCACTTGTAACAACTTAGATTTCATGAAACCATGTAATGGGATAAAAACCTTAACAAAGAATTAAAACAAAGATGGAGGACTTTAATTGAAAACTTGATCAATTAGCACAGAGGCCATAAGAAGGAGGCAACAGAGCATGAAATTTGATTAAACAGAACCATAAGTTCTACTTCATTTTCAGCAGTGTCGCGAAACTGATGACCTTGAAAAGAGAAGATATTAGAAGAGTGTAAAATGGCAGTTATCTCAATGCTGGTTAAAAGAGAACTGATAATAAATATTGTACAGTAAGGAAGCCTTAAATTAAAATCACATACATATTCAGAATGGAGAGATGGGTAGTCATAAATTGCAATAATTGACACACAATCCAAATTTATTACAATGGATCTAGGCAGAGGAAATGCGAGACAGTGCCCTAACTTCACAAATTTGACAAATGAAGCAGATCGTACTCTAGGTCACTGACTACTCAGATTATTTTTTGACAGTTGCCATGACTCTACTGCATTAGACGATCCTTTTGTAGTCAGTAAAGCAGACTAAAATTCTTAAGATACACTCAGCGTCTACAGCAACATAGCACTGGAGTCACAGTGTGAGTCTTCTCAGTTTTGACCCACTATGAAATCACAAAAGGACACTCCTTCATCCACATGACACTGCCACAGACCTATGAAGATCTCGCTCTTTTAGATAGGTGAGATAATAGATAGGTGAACGTGATACACTCTGTTGAACACATCTTTGTTCCTATTGCAAAGAGGCATGGCTCCACAGTCTCTCTTATAGATTTCTACAAAACATGCTCAGCTATAAGCTACTAGTCTATATTCTTACAGGACCAAATGCAAGGACTCAGCCATGTTCCTACTGCTATCCAGAACAAGCAACATAAGCACCATCAACATGGGGCTTACGTCTTGAGCTGCGTTTCAGCTTTATCCTAGCTATGAATAGACAAATAGTGCCTTTCTGATATAAAGCCTGTGGGAATAGAAAAGAGAAAGGTTCTCCTTTAATATTTTTTTTAATATTTTTAAAAAATTTGGACTGACAGGGAGACATTACAGGTTCAGTGCTTTATGTCATATGGCCATGCACTTTGTTTCTCTATAGTGCACCTTAAATTTACATCTACTGCCATGTGGAAACACAGCTTAAGTGATTGCAAGGTGGGTTTTTTCTGAAGTGGCATGTCCTTGGCTGCCACTTTGTAATGCCAATAGGATTTGAAAGAGGTTGATAGAGTGCTTTTAAGAATTCCACTTATTGTGAGTTCCAAAATAAAACAGTAGCAAACATGTAAGTATCATGTGATGGTTTTGCCATCAGTGCTCTTCTGAGGAAAAATTTCAGGGGTAAAGATTCTTTATAAGAAATAAAAAAGAAAAATAATTCTTAGCTTGAAGAGGATTTACAGCTTGTTCCACCTGTTTATCCATACTGCTGACCTCAACGTAAAATAAACTGATTGCAGGAGGATAATATTAGTATCATGTTGTTTTATGATACGATGTCAAAAAAGCAAAGAAAGAATATTTAATTTGATGTATGGCAACAGAAAGAAAAAGGAATTTCTGCATGCTGAGTAGCAGTAAATGTTGCGCTTTACTATCTGGAAAAGAACCAAATCAGCTAACTGCAATAAACTAGGTTGTCCACTAATTGTCCACATTGGTGCTTCTTGCTTCAACGGACTACCTCCCTCTGCAAAAGGGAAAGGGACAAGCACTGGTTTAACACTGATTTGCAGTGGCCAGGTCTCCAGTACATCCTGTCCTGGATGTACTGCAAAGCACATGGAACACTTACAAGTATGAGGAATATTTAATTCTATTCAATTCATTCATGAGAAGTTTTGTTTTCAATCTATTCCTTTAGTTTTAATTCTCTGCTGAAGGAACAATCAAGTATTTTTGGTTGCAAATTACTCAGTCTGACCTTTAAGGTCCTTCGTAACCTACTGTTCTCTAATTTTGTGAGAAATGGAGAAAGTTTGCAAACAGTGTGCATTTGTTCTCAGACATTTTCTTAGTTTCCTTGGGCTCAGAGTGTACTAGCAGAGGCCCTGATATTCCATTAAGGCTGGTTTATTTTTCTATCATCTTTTGTTTTTCTTCAAATGTGCATAACTTTCCCTCTCCAAGGAAATGAAAGACACCACCATCTCATCCCATAAGCACTCATCTAAACAATATGAACATGCAAAACATGCAAACTGATTTTCTTTCTTTTTTCATTCCAATGAAGCTTACACCAATTTGCATCATTCTGGCCTCTGGGTGTCCATGGCTATTTGTTTCTTCTTTTTTTTTTTTCTTTCCTTTCCTTTCTTTCTAGCCTCTGGTTCCTTACTAAATTCCCTATCATGCATGAGAGGCATAATGTATTTATCCTGAGATAAGACTACTTTAGTTCATTGCAGTAAATGAAGTGTACTGCTAAATACTACTTTTTTGACAGTCAAGTGGGATATGAGAATAAATATTGAAATATTAACTTTCATGGGCTGCTAGAAGGAGAAGTCTGTTAGTGCAACCATCTTACAAAAGAAAAACCCAAGGAAACCAAGACTTAGTGTTCTAAAAGAAATAAAATAATCAAAATAGATTGGTAATTCACATTCCTCAAAATTCACAGGTACCAGGAAGAGATCATCACCATGTTTTAAATGTGCACTATTGATGTATGGGCTGTAGGGACAGAAATACTTCAATGGTCAGTTCCCAGAAGACATTTTTCTCATCGAGTCCACACAACTTTTGCACTGGCCAGCAGCTGCTCGTAGTTAGCAGGTCCCAGAAAGATGTAATAAAAGCATACGAGGAAAACCTCTCCAGAAATCTCTTTGCTAGCAGAAATCTCAAGAGGAGTAGAGCGTGTCCAAGAAAGTTCAGCAGATGCACTGAGTCTGCACACAGCCACCACAGTCATCATCTCCACTAGCCTGCAAAGACCTTGCACACCCACAACACTAGAATGTGAAGTGTGAAGCTCCTTTTTCCTGGTGACAGGCATGATGGGTACCTTCCTCTGCCTGCAGACAAAGCCCAGAGAGGAGAAATCAGTACAAAGCCAATTGTTTTATTCTTTGTTTACTAAGGACTTGCAGCAGTCTTAAGCCACTGGCTAAATGCTTTCTGTGGGTTCTGCATGCTGATTCTGACATAGGAACACCATATGGATTTTTTTAGAAGACCATATGGAAATTTTTTTTAGAACTGGTGAGGTTTGCCACAGATATTAAAGCTTTCATTAAAGCAGAGTGCTCCAACATTTCTGGGACCGCAGAAATCTATGAGTCAATGCAAAACACTATTTCCAAGAAGAAGATGGAAAAGGAAGGAACTGGGCTTTGGAGTGAGAAGAGCAGGAAGGATAACTCCAGGAAGGTTCTTTCCAACTTAAATAATTCTACGCTTAATTCCCAAAAAGTCCTTCCACCCAAAAGCCCATGTTGTTGTGCATCCTGTGAAAGACATAGATAGAGGTGCTATACTTTGCACCTCTTTCAGGATACGCACCAGCCAACTGTCAATCACTCTTCCCCCTTTGCTTCAGCTGCAGTGGATAACGGGAACACACAGGTCCTAAAAACTTGGTGAAAGTCCATATGGAGATGGAACAAAGACTCCCAGTCTTAAGTCTATTGCCTTTCAAACCCCATCTTACCTTGTATCCAAAATGGGCTCAAGGGAAGGCTATTGCAAAGCTTGTTTTACCCTCCTCAAACCCTGCAGAAGCAAACAATTCTTAGAAGGGTCTTGATGCTGCATGCAGCCAGACAGTGTAGGAATTACAGGCAGTGTGCTCACAGGCAATCTCCAGCCAGCAATGGGCAGACAAGCTATATCTACATTATCAAATAATGCAGGCTAAAAAGAGGTTTTGTAGACTGAAATGGCTGGTGCTTAGGAACTGATATCTGAACTAGCTGCATTTCAGAAAGCTTTTACTTCAAACTAGGTCTAGCCTGGCCCCATGCACTGAGCCCATTGCATTTGAAGCATGACTAGAGCATGTCTCCTGGTTTAGCTTCCAAGAAATCCACTTTCAGCACTCTGAGGCTAGCCCGTGATGTGAAAGCTTGCTAAGTATGGACTATGAGGATATTAACTCCAAAACCAGTCCAAAGTAAAGCACTAATGTGGACGCATCCATGAAGTTTTTAGAAGAGTCATGGATCTTTAAAGACAGGTCAGTAACATGAACTGACTCTGAAGGCTTAAGTAGTTCTTATTTACAAAGCTTGATTGGATGAAAGGAGGTTTCCTAGACCTGGAGCTGTTGTTTTACAACTTGCATGGCACAGTTTGTGATATGTGATAGGACTGTAGCAATACTCTTGATGATATCTGGCACCAAATTAAGTACCCATAGCAATTTAGAAATGAGGGCTATGTCTCACTATCTGTTTAAACTGTGTTAATGAGTAGAATCAGATATCTTGGCTGTAAAATATGTGATAAGCATGTGGGATCTTGGGTATAAAACTGTAAGGTGAAACTGGGTATATGAAGCATTTCAGTTTTTAGTTTTCTGTATTCATTTTTTTTCCCAGGCATTTCCAATCCCAATTTAACTACTACTGATGTTCAGCTTTTCTTGCCAAACTCCCAGTAGGTTTAACAAACCTTAAGCCAACAGATTTGTTCATTTTGCTGTTTAGTTTGATGCCATACTAGCTGTTGACCTTGCGCTGTGGTTTCACTTAACTGGTAATTTACCAATCTTACTTATTATTTCAGAATTATCAACATTACTTTTAAGATGTTATTTGAAACAATTACAGTGAGTATCATTCATATGAATTCTCTCTTTCAAGTGGGTACAACAATCCTTTTGATTTTTTCCACTTATTTTCATTTGCTACAAGGCTTTAACTGTAGTAGTTCTTACGAAAAATTCAAGAATTACAGCTATGTTTTCAACTGCTGCTTCTAATTTATGATTCACCGCTTTTGGAATACCAGACTTAAGATACCCTGCAGCTAAGTTTCAGAGGTGCTGAATGCCCACAACTGCTGGTGGCACCTGCTTGATGCTAGTTTGTCTTGAGATTGGCAGAGGGATAAACACTAGGGTACATGTAGCCACAAGATAATATTGCCAGTGGCCCTATGCCAACCCTGAGCTGAGGCAATTGGGTCTAAAGAGTAGGCTGCACAAGTTAGGAAGTTAGTATGGGTTTAAACACATGCCTTTCCACAATCAGTCTCTGTAAGTAGTTTATTAATACCACAAGTATGAATGAAGTACCTCAACCCATCTTCAAAGAAATTAAGTTTTCAAAAAAGCTTTGAGAGACAGATTAGAAAGCACATTGCTAAGAAAGCTACCTCTCTTATTGCTCATAAAAATGTCTACACAAGGTTTGGAGTACCTAGCTTAAGACTGGATTTCCTGGTAAGAAAATGCATCTGTACTCTTACTCCTTATTCTGTACTCTCATTCTACTAATATCACTCAGTGTGGTACTTGCGTTTCCAAAGCATATGCTCAAATGAGGCCACACCACCATTTCCTTCTTCTTCCTTAGTGTAGATAGAGTTGTGTACACCACCACATTGTAATTTCATACACTAACTTTGCATAGCACTAACTTTGCATGAAGAAAAGACCTAAGGATGAGAAAAGAGGCTGGTTGATACATCCCTTTAGACCTGCACCTAAGCCAAGCAGTTTCTGATACTGGCATACAGCCAGCATGAATTTAATTGAGAGATGTCTCCTCTACTGTGAGGAAGACCTCTCAACTGTAATGGTTTGCAATCACTGCCAGGCAGAATCAAACATTCTCTGTTACTCAGAATGAAGGAACCAAGTAAAGACTTACTCTAATGTACATGTTTTCTTAACAAATAATATATGGTGGAAAGGATCTCCAAGAGGACTCTTTCACATTGGGAATTGTTGAATTAAGATGTCTAAATACCAATTATCATCCCAAAAATGAGAGAAAAGTATAAAATTGAATCATGTTTCACCTTTTGCTTTGATTCAGTCATTCTTGGGTTCTGAAAACTTGAAAGCATTTAATTTTGTTTTGTTATTACCTTTAATTTATAAGGTTTCACATTTTTACATATTATTCTTAAGACCTTTGGTTTAATATAATATCCTACTTCAGCATTAGGAAAGTTGCTCATAGTTTCAGAATAAAATAGATCAGAATTTTTAGTCTAATTGAGAGTCTCATTGTAATTGAGGAAAAAAAGCACACTTTGAAACTCCAGAATATCTTGTGCCAAGATACTCTGGTCAAGCGCTTTCTCACTTACTCTGCTTCTGGGTCCTTATAAGTGTTACATGTAACTAAGAACTACAAGTTAGCACCTCTAGAGGATGACAACAAAATTTTACTAAACTGTGATTCAGACACTATTTCTGTACCTTCCCACATGAAAAAGAAGCTGTGTTTGTTACCAAAGATCAACACATCACATAATCACGTCAGTTGCCATTATATAGCTTTTTTTCTTCTCCATTCTGTTACAATAACACCTAAGTGCTGGATGATAATCATAACTGCAGTTTACAATTGCTTTTCATCCCTAAAAGGTCCTAATATGCTTTAGAAGCCTTTATAGCAATGTGGTTTGTGGGTATTATTCAATCTACCACTACAGTTCAAACACCTCTGACATAAAGTTTGGCAACTGTTCAACAGCCTTTATCATACAGAAAACTAGAAATGAATGCACAATCTACAGGTTGAAATAAAATCATCCACCAAAGACAAGACCAGATTTTTGAGATTAATAGTTATATTAATAACATAACCAGAACACAGCAAGTTAACGTACATATCTGAGGCAACGGTCTATATGGAGAATGATGTGGAGCCACCCAGACTCCAGGAAGCATATCAATTTCTTGGAAATGTATCTTTTTCTTTCTCCATATCCTGCCAGTGCTACTGGAAAAAGTGAAAAAGTAACAGGGCCATGGGATTCCTCTTCTCTATGATATGAAAGTACTACTCTTCCAGAAGGATTTGCAAGAACCTAACTCACTTCAGTCTTGTGATGGCAGGCAGAGTCAGTTCTACATGGTCTGTAAGACAGAGGCTTCCCCACATAGTCTGACCTTTAATGAACAACAGCTATCAAGACAGCAGGTTTTTAATACCACTCCGTTAAACTCATGCTTCATATACTACTCGTCTGACCACCAACTGCAGTTAGTTATACTCAGTCCTTTCAAAGGAATCCTGAAAGGCCCTCTTGAAACACTGATTCTTACGATTTCCAGTCTGTGATCCCTGAAAATGGTCCTACATGTCTAGAAATAGAAGTTGGTCATTTCAGGGCTCAAGAACATGTACCCACATGCAGGACTTTGGGATCTAAAAACTTTGCTGCAATCTTCCACCTCCCAACCTCTTGCATTCTGCCTTTGCTGGAGTAGAATTGAAGGTATTTAGCACAAAGGAAAATGGCAAAAGCTTGTGCATTGTACTCTCCCATGCAAGCACGGCATGAAGACTCTTAGCAAAGAACATGGCAGGGTTTATAATGATGCTACATTTGGTACTGTGAGTCAACAGGCTGAGTTGCACCTGTCACATACAAAATGCAGGTGGGGCCTTTCCTCTTGCCAATATTAGGTCTGGCAGTTCATATACATGTGGCCAAGTCATCACTGGAAACTCCAATTGCACCTGCATTGCTCAGGCTCTTGGACCCAGACCGCATTTGTTAAAAAGACACAAAGTTCGATGTTGCTGTCATTGTGTGTGCACTGAGAACAGGCTGAGCAGTGCCCATGTGGTTGCTCACTGACATTCCCAGGTGGTATATAAAAAGTATATTTTTTAAAAAATATAGGTCAAAATCACTTCCATCTTAGTTCCTTCATTTTGTGATTCACTTATTTGAAGTGCCAAGTTTTAAATAAACTACTGAAAATGAGATAAAATTCTAGCTAGAGCACTATTACTATACTGAAAGTTAATGGCCTTCATGTATTGTCATTCTGATACCTTGTTTTCATCTCATATGTTTCCAAGGAAACATGTTTTGAACTAAAATTTTCCAGATTTCGAGATCTTTCACATGCCCATTTTGGTTTTGTATTTTATTTTTTGACAATCTGAACAGGAGATTTTAAAACACTGCTTCACTGTAGGGAGAGTGGGCACATAGTGAAAATGAACTTTTTTTGCTTATAAAAAAATATACTCGTACCCTTTTTATGAGTTCTTTCACCAGAAATTACAAATGTTTTCATTGCATATTATTGTGAATGAGGGTCTTGATGTAGGTAGCAACTGCTTGTAAACAGTGTTCTATGAATGTTCATAGAATACATATAGTTTTACATAGGAATATAGTCTTTTAACACATTTGGTTTAAAGTCCTGCCAAATCAGTAGGAGCCTTTTCAATCATGATAATAGGCTATCGTTTGAGCAGAAATATATATTAAGCCATAAAGATACCTGAATTTTGCAGGAGAAATGTTTCTATTCTGCAGGGACTCAGAGTTATCTCTCCACACAATTTCCCCTTCAGCAGACCCTATCTCTGGATCTACTCCATGCCTGTGAAAATGCAGCACTAGCCTCAAATGTGTCTCTTGTGCTACTGTTCACCATGTCTGCACAGAGCAAAAAGAAAACTCCAGCTGGATTACCAGAAAAATTGGAAATCTTTGCTTTAATTTCTAATGTTTCTGCTTTCTACACATGTTTAAAATAAAACAAGATTTAGAAGCTGCTGGGTTAAATGGAAACAAGTCTTCAGCTGATATCTCACTGGCAGTCTGCACAGTATCGTAGACCTTCTCAGCATCCTTCCAAGGCTTCAGGGTGCTTATACATCTTCTGAGGTTCACCCTTTACAAACTCTCATTGAGGCCTTTCCCTTTTTCTTTCAGAGCCACCAGCCCACATGCTGACTAGAGTGGGACTGACCTTGTACAGCAGCTAGCTGAGTACAGTACCCAGCACAAGGCATCTGGGTCAAGTACAGCTCCTTTCCTTCTTGCCTCTAGCTAAAGGTCTGAGAGTATTTCCTGGGCCACAGTGCTGTGTTATCCCCCGGTGGCAGGGTGAGAAATCGTGGGCTTGTGGATCAGCAAGGACGCAGCTCCCAGCCTGGATCATATCGTCTGGGGACTGTGTTCTGCATTAGTCTTATGTACTGAGCAGGTGAACAAAATGAAGGCTGTGCACAGTTGTTCTTGTAGAGTGTAATATATAGCACATTTCTGTCTGAAGTTTGAAATTTCTTTTACTGAGATTAAATAAGACTATCAAGGGCAAATTGTCAATGCAAGAAATACACATTGAAATACCCATTACCTTTAATGGAAGCTGTGCAAATTCAGACTGCATACTTACTCCCTAATGTTGTTTTAGAAAATCCTTTTTGTCTACTTTTCATCAAGTTTTCAATAGTAGTGTCCCTACATGCATATTAGAAATTCACAGTGGAAACTTTCAAGTCAGTTTCCATGAAGCTTGATAATTATTGGATGTCTTTTCCATTTTTAGCCTCAAAAATTTGACTTTTTTTTTTAACTTACTTGCTTTTTCTCAAAGCCTATGTGGTTGTCTGTTGTACATTCAGAAATATTTATTTATTAAAGTTGACAGTGCAGTTCACTATGTAACAGGCTATTGTTGCAATGAGTTATGTAGTTAGCACCATTTTTACTGTGCCAAATGTAAAGACATCTGGTTTAATACGTTACCTCTCTTCTGTTTGTATGCAACCACTGGGATACATGTATCTTTCCCTGAAGTGATTGATTTTCTGTTGATGAAAGTTTATTGGAAGTCCTAAGACTCCAGAGGCTGTTCAGCTGATGGCTCTGAGTCCTGAAGATGGATTTAAAAATACATTATTTCTTTCTTTCAATTTGCAAAAGAGGCACTAAGAATCAGATGTCCTTTTAGAACAACACAGTAAAAATGAGATACAAACTTGAGTGGTTTATTATGAGAAGTAATTCCATTTGAAACTTTGCATATGATTGACATAGTCTATGCTTTGATAAGATTAAAAAAATCTCTGGAGATAATTGCTCATAATGAATCATTTATTATGTATATCTCTTAATTCTAGAGGGGTTAAGGATGAGTGAGCATGAAAGCCAGGGGCAGAGCTTTATGCATCCCATAAACAGCTTTTGCAGATATTTGTATGTGTCCTCAAGCACCTTTGATGAAATACAAGAATCAAGGACGCTTGCCGCTTTTCCTAAAAGATGTTTGCTGTGCATGAAGTGTTGTCTCTCTTAGGTATGAATCCTGCAATAATCCCAGAAACCAAGCTGGGCAAGAGCAGGGGAAACACCAGCAGCATACTTGAAGAGCAGAGATCCAAAGTAAAGCAGCTCTTTCATTGTGCCACACAATAAAAAACATAGAACGGGAGGCACAGAGCAGCCAGGCTGTTGCCCACCCACTAATTTAACACAGGGCCAAAAGGAAAGCAGGGGGCTGGGAGCCACTACTGATGCTGATATATCAGAGGATACATATCTTCGGCTTTCTGTGTCGCCTCTTCTCATTACATACACACCTGGAGGAGTATTTCTGTTCTGTAGGGTTTGGTCCAGGGCTCAGAGCAACAAAAAATAGTTTACCTCTAACTACAACATAACTTTTTTGAGATAAGCATGGGCCTAAAATTTTCTGTCCTTGAACCAATTATGCATTGGGCAAAGGACTTTTTTTTTCTTGCATACATTCTTAAAACAACAGCCTCTATTGCTTCCAGGGTCACAGACCAAAGTTCCAATTGGTTTCATTAAACATAAAAGGAAGATTTTGTATCTATCTAAGCTGTTTTCATACCTTTTTTACAAGCTGGCATATGAACACACTAGAGCGACAGGCATGATATACAGCTCTTACAGGCTGATACAACACTTATCATCATAAACATGGCGTGTTTTACAGGCTTCCTGATGACTTAGACAAAGAGCCATCGTAGTGACTTTTCTGGCTGTGTAATAGCTCCATTTACAATCAGTGCTAGGAGGCAGCACAGCTCACTTTGGGATACAGAGCTGATATGGATTTAGATTTGACAGTCTGGTGAACAGAGCATGCCTGGGTGACTGTCTGCAGAAATTCATGCTCTCGTTTTACAGTGCTGGCTGCTCAGATTGTTGAAAAAGACCTGCCTGGGTATTTTTGTACCTATGTATTTTGTCTGTAAAATGCCTCTTAAACTTTTTGACTCTGACTGTTGACTTAGATTTTAATATTCACCTTTTGCTATCTGAGCTGCATAGCTGAGATTTAGAGTGGATTGTCTCACCCTCATCAATGGGAAAAATGCCAGAACTTACTGAAGGATTTAGGTACAGGAAGATTTCCCATTCACAGCCCACCTCTGTCCATAAGCCCAAGACTGAGTTCCCACTATTTGTGGTGAAAAAAAGTGTTTCTGGATGATGGAAGGAACTTCCATTAAAAATGTGTGAAAACATAGATCATAATCAATAGTAATTTTCTGTTAATAGAACTGTTTTGCTTGGGTTTGGTCACAGGTACTGGCTCACTGACCAAACACCAAGATGTTTCCCTGGTGGTACATGACATGTTAGAGATCAGTGATTCCTGGTTCAGACCTGCGTGTGCTGCAAAATTTAAAAGTATAAAACAACTTTCAACAGCAGCAGTGCTCTAGAAACATCTTATACAGAAGTTGCATAAGATAGCAAAAGTTTTAATGTCCCCAATCTTCAAAAGAGATACGTCTAAGAATTTTAATTATTTATTTTTTCTGCTTTTTAGCACTGCAGTGCTTGGCCACTACTATTTGTTCCCTCATCTACTACATTTAAGCAACGTACACTGTCCCTCTTGTCTTACTTCTTCCCTCTCAAGGTCAGGAGAAAGTTAATTCCTAAACAAGCAGAAGCCTTCACTGAAATATGCACAAAAGTGTAGAATACTTCAGCTTGCCAGAAATTAGTGAAAGGAAAACAGGAAATTATTCCTGTTTATCTTTTTTTTTTCTGTTTTTTTTGTTTGTTTCATTTACAAATGGTCTAAAATCCTCTTAAAATGTTCCTCTGAACCTGCTCATTATCTAAACCAACTATAGATCACTATTAATGTGACTTAAAACAGACTAGAACTTGGAATTATTCTAATTTAGTGGCTAAAGGATATTATCTACTATGAAAAAAGTAGTGGAAAGGTGCATGTTGAATATAATAGGGATGTCATCAAACTAAAAGAAATATATTTTTCTTCTAAAAATAAAACCAAAACAAAACAGAAGCATTTACAAAATAAATACAGTAAGCATACAACTGCTAAGTGCACACACAGATGTTTCCTAATAACAGAATGGAAGCTATTAAAACAGGTAGAAACAACGAGAACGTTTGTATAGGTATTACATGAGATTAGTCTATGTGTGCACGTTTGTGTGTGTAGAATATTTCAGGTGTCTTAAGCTGACCATTTAATTATGTGAAAAGTACAAATAGCATATTTCAAAGTAACTTATAGGAAAAGAGGATGTACTAAAGAAATGTTTTTGAATACCTTTTTCATACACTGACACTACTGAAGAATGGAAAACATCAAACAGAACTGGAACAGCCCATGTCAAATTAACATCAAAATACATTATGTGGTTATTGCACAAGTTTGGAAAGCCACAGTCCAGTTGGTCTTACTTTCTGTGAGCTTGGGTTAGATTTTTTATGTAAACTGCCCTAGCGATATAAAGGAGTCTTTAAGCAGAGCTCAGGAAAGAGATGGCCTTCCTCGGCATTAGCCAAGGACTCCATGTCCTACACTGCATTATCCTACGTTCAGTCCTTCTTTCCCCATGCAAACATTCTCCCTGACCTTCACCACCTGAAAGGTCTTCTCCTACAACTTTTAGGCACATTGACTGCTGGTCAACTCTCGATGTGGATGAGGCTACTTAGATGAAAAGCATCTGAGTTTTTCAGGGTCTGTCATCAAAAATCTGAGACCCCAGGATTGAGAGAACTTATGCAAGAGAGAAAATATAGTCACAAGCACACAAGCATTGCCATTGAAGATTTGCTTAAAAATTATTCAGATGCAGAAACCCTAGATTCATTCCCTAAAATAGTGCTTGGCATACTTGTCTTTAGGGAGTTTTCACCTTGTGGATGTAATTCCTTAATTAATTACTTCATCTTCCATCTGCAGTCCTGCAAACTTCTTGGCAGATCTCTATAATACAGTTACATATTCATGTGATACAAGTTTTGTCTCAGTCAAATATGGGGTTTTTTATTAATAACAATACGGATTATAATCAGAGTTCTTTCAATTTTGGAGTACTAGCTCATCAACACACCTAGGCAACATGGGTAGCTATTCAATGAAAAAAGATAAGTAACAGGTTGAAAATTCAAACAAAGACACATTTAAATGTACACCCCTTTAAAAGTACCTTTGCCCAGACATGCAGCTGCCACACTTCGTTCATGAATAAGTGTTTACTTCCTTAATGTAGTTTATAGAAGACAAATATATTTTTCTGCAATCACTGAGATAGGCGCAGCCAATCTGTCAATGGTGAAGGCTGAATCAGATGACTTGGGTTCTTTATACTGTCCAGAGCATACAGGAAGGATGCCTGCTGTCTGTTCAGCAAACCTTTGCTCACTAAATTAATAGCAAGTCATAAGTTGTTCTCCTAGGTGTTCTAGAAGTGCTGTTGCAAAACAAGTTTGCATATATAACGATATAGCTGGGAATCTGTGCTTCCAAGTGGCCACCAGCCCACATGGGCATGCAGGTGTAGATGTGGATGTACACATCAAATATAAATGCAAAACCAAGAGGCGAACAGGAAGCTTTTCAGGTTCAAGTTTCAAATTGGAGAAGATAAGATGTAAGAGTTTCAAGATGACGAAATGACATATTCTAGGAATAATAACCAATATTAGACATAATTTTGTCCCACGTGTTCCTTCCTATTAATCTAGTTGTGCATATTATCTTCCACTCTGTGCTGTCTAGATGCTGGATGATTTTCAAGTAAATAACGATTTTCTTCTGCATCTTCTCTTCTGCTTTCTTCTCCTTAGGTTTGAGATTCAAAATAATGTGTTGGTTGTTGGAAAGGTAAATCAAAGGAACAAGCAAGTCTGAGATCTTCCTGGGCTGATATTCTAATTGCTTGCTAAAATAAATTTTGCAACTGACATAGAAGAGTATCCTGGTTTGCATCCTGAAATTAGAAATTTCACTGTTATGGTAGAGGTTCTTATAAAAGATGATGCTTGTTGAGAAAGATTTGCTTACTTGAATAGTTTTGGCAGCCAGTGTGATTTGGCTGCTATGAAACCAGTGTGAATGTCACAGGATTTGGCTCCATTCCCAGCTTGTTTTGTGAACTTGCCCAAAAGTCATCACTCAATCTAGTCTTAAGTGGTGCCAGGGGAGGGAATGTCCACCTATGACTTTGCAGACTTCCTAATATAGTAGGTCCCTACTACAGCTAAATAAAAAAACCCTAGCAAACCTTCTGTAGGGTTTTGAACATAAGGCAGAAATCTTTAAGTTCATTCTGTATTCAGTGGGGAACCAATGGAGAACAGAGCAGTAGGGAAATAATGTTATGGTTGTTCGTGTTTCTAAATAGACAAGTTGCTGTATTCTATCATTTTTTACTGTTTTCAGACTGGATAGCTGGATTTCCAGATAATGAGGTGCAATTTCTTCAAAGCAGCTTTAAATCCTGCTGCATATGATAAAATGTTGTAACACTTTTCATTTTCTTGTTTGTATTTTGCAAAAAACGGGAGAACAGTAACAAGAATTTGATTGGAAAGACATTGGGATATCAGGTGCTTCAGTAAAAATCTCAAATCCTAAATATGCTAATACCTATGGTTTGCAAAAAAGCAGTAATTTTGTAGCATTTACTTCAGTGCATCCTCTTCATTAAAGAATACTTTCTATGTTAAACTTTAATGCATTTTTTTGCCTCTGTTGACAATTTGAATGGGGCTTGAGATTTGTTTGTGTGTTTGTTTATTTATTTCTTGTTAATTGGATTATAAATGGTCACAGAGCCAATTCAGTCTCCAGGGTGTATGATTTAACGATGTTCTGAATTTGTTTCTGAAAGTCACCCACAGGGCAGCAGTACTGAGAAACATGCCACCTTCTCTTTGCATAGTGTAATTAAACTTTACCTGACTACCAATAAATTAATTTACAAGGTCTCTCTATAATTTAAACGAAATGTCAAAATTATCCCTTCTTTGACTTATTTTCATGAAGCTAGATCAATGTAGTTTAGGAAATTAAATGTTACCCTGTTACCTCTAGACAGTTGATCCTAAAACCACCTCCAATCCCTTGCTATCTCTCTTTTTCTACCAAAATTGTTATTCTCTGCACAGCTGAAAGGCTATCCATAATTTGCTACTGCCTCATAACTAGCTAATATACCAGACATAGCCCCACAAATGCAATAAATGCCGAGCAACATCTCTTTATTGGTGAGTTCTTGGAGATCGTTCTTTCTTCCTTCTTTTACTTAAATTTAGTTTTTTACAACGTGCTAGATTTGCAGCTGTTAAAAATAAAACTTTATCTATAATTAGTGCAGATACAGCACATGCAGAAGCAGCATGGCTGCAGTCCTACTAATATTGCCTAATATCAGTCCAAACTGAGAGATGATTTTGTTGTGTGCTGTGTCATGTGGCTAGAAGACAGAAAACAGGCCCTGGACCATTAGTAAGAATGAAATCTTTGAAGCTATGTCATGTCTGAAGAAAGAAAAATACCCTTAACAGCAGCATGAGGAGTGATTTCTGGTACATTAAGTCAGAACAGATGTGAGAGTATCCAAAGAAAGTGCTTCCTCCCACAAAGTGCTACTGGCACAGCCTGTGGGGTTGGACCCAGCCACCCAGCACATCCTGCCAGCCCTCTCCCTCGATGCTACAGGTGGTGGTAGTCAAATTATATCTTGCCTCAGCTCTCCCACATGGGACTTGAGAAGATCAGTTCCTCACTGCTGAGGTCAGTCATCAGAGGAAATGCTTACATCTTTGCTTCATTTGCAAACCATTGCTTTGTTAGTTAGCTTATATACATATCTCTCTCCTATGCCTCAGGCTAGGCAAAGCTGCTCCGTTTAACTGTTTGTACTACTGCACTCAGGGGAATGGAGTTAGTGCACAGCACACCTAGTTTTATTCCCTGAATGATTTCTCTAAATTGCAGATGCCACAGTCCAACCTGTGGTCATGTCAGAGACTGTTCCTGGAAGAAAATTTTCAGTGGTGGGTGAACTTTAAAAGCTCAAACCATAAGGCTGTATAACTGTGGTTTAACTGAACTTAAATATTAGGAATGAAACTTCAAAAGAGCAAAGGATTTAGGGCCTCATTACACTGAAAATATGTTCTTGAGTTTCTGAGGAGCTCTGGAAATTTTTCTCCTGAAACTTGAGGCTTCTGTGCAGCATAAGCAAAGCTGAATCAAAGGCATGACTGTCTGGATCAAGACAAAGCCATAATTTCAAGATGTTGGAAGAAGAGATGAAGACAGAACTGCGTGAGAGACCCAGTGTTACAGGTCTTCAAATTTGCATTTGGTGCTCTTGTTGCTATCTGAGGAAGAGGGAGAAGCCTTGTGCCCACCTCCAACAATAGGTGTTGCCCCCAGCTTATCAATCAAGAACCTTCAGCTTCATTTAAAGCTGCAGTCAGCCTGATTTTGCAGCACTGTAGCACAGGCAGAGCTATCAGAAGGTCATGAACACATGACTGCTCCAGAGCAACCTACTAATTTAGGCAACTACTTTTGCCTATACCTACAGACAGTTCAGTATTCAGATGTTATTGAGAAATGGTTTGCAGGTACAAAGCTGCTGAACTGGTGGCCACCAAAACTGCTGGAATGAACAACTCAATCTGTTCTAAGTGATAACACACTATTTTGACATTAACTGCTCTTATTCTTTTAATTCAGTGCCAGGCAGCTTTGAAAAATGAAGACAGAACACAATAGAAAGTTAATGATCAAGATAAAGTAAGTAAATGGTCAAATCAAATTGCAATCATATGCTACAAAATAAGAATTTTACACAAAACCATGAAAGAGGAGAACAAGGAAGGAGAGATTTGTATTTTAGTGGTTATTACTAGAAATCATGATACAGGCAGAGGACAGAAAGATTAATCTCTATCTCAGTTAACTTACATTTCAAACTGAAAAGAAAACCCTAAATAAGTTTTCAGAAAGGAGGACAGGCTTTTCTTATTAAAAAAAAAAAAAAAGCAGGTGATGCTGACCAGTTACATGACTATAAAAGATGGGCATCAACAACTGTTGAGGAGTTTAAAACCAAAACAAACACAAAACCCCAGAGAATATTACTGATTCTGTGGATTTAGTGTTTCAGAACCTCCAGGTAAAACTATGACTTGAGCAGCAACCACTCATGTTTTTGATGACTGCTTTGGTCTCCTAGATGAGATCAAGCTCAGTGGAATTATAGAGGTATTTATAGAGGTACAGGCACTATGAACCAGAATTCAAGCTATTGGGAGAGTGACAGAAGTTAAGCCATAAACAGTCACTCCTTTATATTCTGGATATGTGTTTAGTGTACCATCATTTATGCCTTATTTCTAAGTCACTGAACACAGCCACATGCTTTGTGTCAGTTTGCACATCATGCAGCACCATGGTAAGACCTGCTCAATTCCCCTGCATCCATGTCTCACCTGCTATAGTAACTTGTGGTGATCCTTTGTCTGCTTTGTCAATCCTGTATATTGCATCTGCCCAAGACTGAAGTTTCCTCAGCCCCTTAGGAATAGCAGATATGTCTGCAGTGTTAATATGTCACACAGTACATCTGGAAGTGTATGTGAAATACCAGCCTGATATGTTCCTACAGTCTCCAGATCTCCTTGTAAAAAGTTATCACCTTGTGAGGTCATTTCAAAGCACTGTTGAAAATCAGACAACATTGGCAACTGAGCTGGAAGTAACCATCCTCAGAAATATGCTGGTTTTAGAAGTAAGCCAATTTGAGAATAAGAATCAACCCGAGAACATTATGCTTAATTTAATGAGGTCATTTTTTCCAATTTACTGTTATAGGTGATTTGGCCTATATTATTTAAGTTAGCAACAGTCCAGTGGGAGAAAGACCCAAATATAGAATCTATTCCATTTCTATTCGGAATATATGAAAAGGCTAAACTGAATTTTGCAAAGGTTATCTGTTTACACAAGGCCAAACTAATGTAAGAGCTACGCACCATAATGAAGAAAACTCAGAATGATAGATGCATGAGCTGAACAGAAACAACAGGAATGTTTGTCTATTCTGAAATATCTAACAGTCAACAGCAATACTTGAGACAAATTTTTCACACTAGGTGGCCTGAAGTTAAGCACCCACATTCGTATGTAGGCAACAACATGAGTGATTCAAGTTACAAAGGATTCAGGCAACTACTGTTTCCAGTGGGATCATTCATCAAGAATCAAGCCATACCCTTCTCAGCCTACGTATAGATTTAGTGCCTAAATTAGGCAGAAAATTCTGAAAGTCCTGGCTTTAGAGTTCTGTATCCTAAAAATACTAGAAAACTTCAACATAAAAGTAGTGACAAGTCTTCATATATGGTAAATCAGCATAGCCCTATTGGCATCGTGAAAAAGCATTGATATTTAATGAGCTGAAGATCTGGCTTTGCAGTCCAGTGTGGCATCTGTGTATCCTTGTATGGATGATAATTCTGTATTGGCAGGAAAAACTGGAGAGAAGGGAACAGAAAGCAGGAGTTACGGTTCATGCCAAGATTTGCAACCAATCTGCTGTGAGATCTTGTACGCATCACCTCATTATTCAGTGATTTTTCCCAAATAAACATTCCTCTCTAGATACCTGTTCAGACTGTAAAACTCTTCTTCCTATGTACTTGTACAATGCTGGGCAGAACCGGATTCTTATTTCGTTTGAGGCCTCACCTGTTATTTCAAAGACTGTCAATGTTAAATATATCTTAATTTATAAACCCAGCCCAGACTCTGGCTTAGCTGGGTAAAATCTGCCCCTGACTCAGCAAAGTTAAAATACACCTGATGAGCCTTGAATCTGCATCTGCCTAGGTTTGCATGGACTCCGTGAAATGGATGTAACTGCACGTGAAATGTTACAATGGCAATAAATACACATAAATCTACTAAACTGATGAGCATTCAGTCAGACCTGATTAATGATGCCCTCAAGAGCAGCAACAAGCTGTGTTTTCATCCTTAAAACTGAAAAGCAACAGTTTTAAAGGATGTGAAGCAACACAGTCATTTCTCTTCCAAGCCCTTGAGAAATATTTCCAGCATGGTTCTGCCCATCATTACAAGAGCACTGAATGGCAGCTAGAACTCCAGGAGGTACAAAGCCCCATCAGCTTCTCCACCATAGGAGGGAATAATCTCTGCTCCATGGTAGTAAAGGTCCTATCCAGTACTTGAAAGGAGACTTAGGAGAACTCCCCACCCTGCAACAACCCTGGAGCACCTCTGCATTAAAATGGGTAGCTTTTCTTAGCCAGAGGTGCAGCCTTCTGCCCTTCAGGCTAATATACCCAGGCAGGACACCTCCACAGGGTCTGAACCAGAGCTCTTTTTCATCCAGACAATGCAGAGGACCACAAGCCCTGGTCTACCTGTTCCCATTCATCTAGACGTGTCCAAAGAGAGGCACTGAGACCTGCAGTTAGCACGCAACCACACTTTAAGGACTCTTGTGACTTGTCCTGCACTCAGACCAGCAGCTCTCTCTGCTAATCACACATAATTTTATGCTGCCAGAGTAATTTAAATCGTCTGAATTGGTTTTCAGAGTATTCCGTAAATGTTGCCTGCTGGCAGAAATGGGATCAAAAAGCTGGAGATCTGAAAGAACCAAACATCCCTTTTGGCACCTTTGCTCTAATGATGCAACTCTGCCAATCTCTGCCATTCTCAGCAGACTGGCATTAAAATGACACTTTGCATAGGAAAAAGTAAATAAGCAGATTATGCTCCATCTGATCCATAAACAGTGGGATCTCATTAAAAGCCACCAAATGCAACTTCAAAGAGCAATGCATTGTATCCTATGATTCATTTGCAAACCATTGGCAAAACCAGTAAGATCCTTGTGCAGTATTTTTGTTTTAAATAATATGTGGAAATGGATTTCTAATTGTTTTCTCCTGGGAGGCCAAAATAGTTCTGATAATTTGTCTACCTACTTAATTACTAATCCTCTACAAAAATGGCCAATAGTCTGGTTTGTCAACACAGCTTAATAAAGACGGAAATGAAATGTTTCTAAATGTATCTCATCTTCCTAGCCACAGTACTTTCAGAAATGCCAGAGGTGTTTATTCTCTCTTTTCCTTCTGAGGAGCAAATGTACCACAGGCCATGGCAAGATCCTGGGCACAAGCACAACTAAGTTTTGATCCCTAGCACCATAAGCCTTCCTGGTCTATGTCCCTGTGAGGTGATTTAATATTGCTTCCAGGAATAAATATCAATTAATTTCAGTTCATGATTTCCTCACTGTTACACATCTCATAAAATAAAAACAAGCAAAAGAATTTTGGAAGCTACATGCCATAACAGAGACTTTATAACATGGCAGATTTTCAGTCTTTGTTCCAAAGAGCAAGTTTTGGAAATTTTCAGCATGACAAATAACAGTTTTTTAAAAGCAAAATTTTCGATGTAAGTTTGATCCTCAAGTCATGTCTCTTTTCTGTTCTACAGGATAGTGCAATGGGCTTGGACCCAGGTGATTTAGGCTTTCTTTTCCACATTCTAACGTGATCCTTATGGTGGATCACTTCCCTTCTGCAGGCTGTGGACACCAGCTGCAAAATTAAGGTAAAGATAACAAATTCCTTTGTGAAGGGCTGCAATTTCCACTACCACCTTCCCTCCAAATTTCTACAGAAAAGCTAAGACCTATTATCCGTATTAATAAAAAAAAATGCAGTTGATATTATTTTATTCTAATAATATCACAGAAAGACCAACTGTTCTCCAGCTCATACACATGCACGCATATTTAATCTGCCCTTTGCAGAGACTAGGACCCTGCTTTGAGTAGTAAAGGAGCTAATCTGACACTCACAACAACAGCTCCCAACTAGCAGATTTATGCCTTTGCTTAATCCAACAAACCTTGCTTTTACCAACTCTACAAGACAGTGCAGTATTTTTCAAAGAGCCCAGCACTCCCTCCTCTGCCCATGCACTACATGCTCAGAGCCCAAGAAAATCCAGCTTTAGCTGAGAAGCAGTAACCTGAAGAACACAGGACTGTGGACTTCACTGCGGGATGCCATTAATGTTGAGTTGGGATGGCAATTACAGACTGTACTAGAGAGCAGGAAGACACCAGCTGGAGATGAGGTGGCGTTGCTGGGATTTGTTTTTTCTGAATATGTAGTTTTTATACTTACTAATGTGACACAGTAGAAGCAGTCAAGAAACAAGAGCTGTGGTTGCCAAGCACATAACCCAGCATCCTGTTGCAAGCCAGCAGAAGAACCTGCTCTCAAGAACTTACAGTCAAAATAGACAAACCAGGCAAATCCTGAGCACAGAACAGGTATAAAGACATGATGCGTCACCAAGCTGGCAACTGGCAAGGTCAAGACAAAAGGTAGACTCAAGTGTCACTCCAGTAGCATATCTGGAAAACTCTTGCCTTTCCACATTGTATTTTAGCACAAACTCATGCATAGTATAAAGACCAGCTAGGCATCCTTAATGAATCAGAAAGAAAGAAGATAAAATAAAAATACTGTCTAAAGAACAGTCTTCTTTTATCATCATTAGATTCTTAGAAATATCATCCTGACTTTCTCCTCTCTTTTTTACGTTCTCCTAATTCTGCACCTTTAATAGGTTTCAAAGATAACATTTCACAGTCCTAACTTTCACTCTGCAATGGATGAGGCTGAGTACATTTATTACAGTTTAATAAATTGTTAATATTGAATATGAATAATGAAATAACTGCTGTCATGTAACCCCTAATAATCATTACACAAATATGCTTCTGACATAATTTAAACATATTACTGAAATATATATACTTGTCCCTACGCTGGCAGAGGTAGTATTTCTGGCATAATTATTTCCAATAATGATTTTGTTTAAAATAAAAATTTATTTTTTCTAAGAAATATCAACTTTCATTCAAATAAAACACTTTTACACTAAAAATGGTAACGTTATGACTCAAATACAGCTCTGGCTTGCACTGCTTTAGATTTTGTACTGTAGGTGGTACAGAGCTATTCCATCTCTGAGAGCACTGAGGAGAAAATTTGGCCACTGTTTTACATGGGGTTATACACACCCATTGCACCAGCGCCAGAACTGTGGCTACACATACAATTTCTTGTGCATGCTGACTGGATGCCCATGTATATATCTGGAGTACAGGTTGAGAAGATTTGAAGAATTTGGCCTAAACATCCTGGAAGTGTGTCATTCATATCTGAAATTTTAGGAGCTGGGTTGTTTGTTTGCTTGTTTGTTTGTTTGCTTTTTAATTTTTTTTTGGTTTTTTTTGTTTTTTTTTTTTTGTTTTTGTTTTTAGTTAGCTAACTGAACATGACTAACTTGACTTAAAATTGTATCAGGCCAAAATGGCTTCAAACAGACAAAATATTCAAATTAGTGTAAAATATATTTAAAACAGTATGGCAGCAACTAGTCTGTTACGACTATCAGTGCCCAGCCATTCCCAGAGCTAAAATAAGTGAACTAAACTATGCTGGGACAGAGCTATGTTTATAGTTTGACATAGCCATGTTCATGTCAATGCCACAGAGACAGCTGACAAAAGTCAACAAATGCCAGTGAGCAAGGTTATGGCCATCCTGGACTCAAGCTGGCCTTCACATTTCTCCATCAGACTTACAGCTTTCATACTAAAGACTCACACTGCAGTGGCTTCCCAGTGGCAGATGTGTAATTCCACGTTGTGTAGAGAACATGAGTTTTCTTCAGTAGTACGAGCTCATTTGAACTTATACATGTAACTTCCTTCCAAATACTTGAAACATCCATCAAAACGTGTTACAATTTTATGAAATTCTAGTGGGGTCCCATTACTCACTGACACCTTTTTCACCCCCCATCTCCTATTTCAATCCTGAACTTCATAAAACAAATGCGTGTGTTTATACATTGAGCAGTCCCGTGGCTGCAGCTTAGATACTGATTTCTCATGTGACAACCCATACACATACACCCAGCAGAATCTGGGCTGATGTTCCGACTCCTGAAAAATTCCACTTTTTGCTTTATTAAGGATGTTTGGGGAAATAGCCTGGAAGCTTTACACAGGATACATTAAAATTGCAAGATAAGGTCCACTCAACTACAGCTCTGTTTCTTTTGCTCAGCTGTCTTTTCTTCAGCCAGAACCTGATTTGGAACTCTTTTGGGAGACTTCAAGAGCCCAGTTAGAATCTGTAGAACATCCTCACTTTTCAAATGTATCACTTTCCGTAGAGCTAAACAGAATCTGCTAAAGTGCCATACACAAAAAAAAGAAAAAAAAAAGCAGGTATACTATTTGCTTTGTTTCCTCCTGCCTCTGCCCCACTATTTTTTTCACATACCAGGCTGATCCTTTTTGTTTTTCTTGAGGGCAGTTATCATTTGATTATAATCTTGCTCCTCTTCAAGCAACCTGATTAATACAAGAACATCTTTACTTTAGGTTTTATACAGTTAAGATTAAGCAAACTTTTATAAATGCTCTAAAAATGGTTAAACAAATCCTCTTTACTGTATTTTCCTAATTTGTCCAGAGGCATTGTAATATCTCAGGCTGCCAAAACATGAGCCAGCTCTAAAGGTTCCATTCATATCAATGGGAAATAAAATGTGATTTAACAAAGACAAAAAATGAGCTTGAAACCTTACTAGTAAAAGAATCATTTGGATGACAAGGAGATGTGAACTGGGAATTCCTAGAAGAGATATTTGAAGAAAGAAATGCTTTATCAAGACAAGTTTTCTTCTACTTCTTTATAAGAGGCTGGCAAGACCAAAGTATACTTTAAAGTGAACACCCTATGGTCTGTGTTCTCACTCAATCAAGAAGTCTTTCAAACTAGGCAAGACCTGCATTTTTAACTGTAAAATAAGCAAGCAATAAACAAAGCAACCAACCCAGAGGTCTTTATACAAGAAGAGGAAAATGATGTTCATCTTCAAGAGAACAATAAAGCACAAAGGGACCGAAAGCAAATATTCACCCATATTCCTATGGATCATGACATATATTACATCAAAGGGCTGTAGGTTTCTAAAGGAATTGCAGAATTCACTGAGAACGTTTTATTGCATATACTGACAGCATTACACATTCCTTGAAAACACTCTAATTGCATGTATATGTAAATGTTCTAAAGTGCAATGCCATGAGGGCATACGCACTCTATTTCCAGACCAAAGGCAAGAAATAATTAAAGAAATACTGGCCATGTCCCACTTTAGGATAGTGATTTGGAAACTACATAGTGCAGCTGGTGATCAGTAAAGCTCAGGGTCTGAATGGAAATACACTGCTCCGCTTTCAAGAGCTTCCAGTATCCTGGGACATAACACAGTACACACTAAGTAAAAAGCAAACAGTTCTCATGCCTTTTTCACAGCTTCCAGGTGGAGGAAGGCCAGAGCCTCTTTCCTAGGGTTTTCCTTGGAACAAACACAGATGTCTGGCACAAAACATACATTTGTGTTTTTACTGGATGCCAAGCTGAAGCTTCTCTTTTCTTGGTTACTCTTCAGCCATTTATCATACAGACGGTCAAGCAGTTTCTCTCTCAAGAGCTCCTTTATCAGTTTAAGAACACCTGACCTTCGTTCAGCCCATGAAACTGAGACAGGAAGCAAAGTGCAGAAAAAGATGCCTGCAATTTACGGGCTGAGCCCTGCAAACCCTCACACACAACAAGCAGTTCCACCAGCCGGACAATGCTGCCCACTCCCAAAGAGCAGGCATGGAGCAGCCGTAAGTGCTCAGCCACAAACAACCTGGGCATAGAGACTGGGCTCTGGTCCCTCAGCACCTACGTTTTGGTGGCATTGGCGGCAGTGGCCATGAAACCAGTCACTTAAGTAGCCTCCTGTTCCCTTCCAAAGTGAGCATGGTCTTAGGTGTTGACGTCCGTGTGCAAAAACACTTCAATTTTCTAACTGAAAACTACTGCACTGAAACTGAAACTACTACTGAAACTGGTTGGAGGAGATGGAATATTTAGGGGCACTTATGAAAAAAAAGTGGAAGCAGCATCTACTACCACATTTTCTTCTGCCATTTGCTGTCCCTGTGTTAAAATAGAAATAATAATTTCAATCAAAGGGTGTAACTAGAACTTAAGAATTCATGAAGAATTCCTAAATCCCTACTTGAAAGCTTCTATACTTAATTGATTAATATAAAATACACAAACAATTATCAGATCCTGAAATCTTAGCCAAAATGCCCAAAAAAACCCTTGCATTCTCATTTTCAAAAGGACTCAAAGGCTACATGCTGTATTTTAATATAGTGGAAACCCCCCAAAAAAATTGAATGCACATGTGTATCAGACTTACCTGGAAGTTCTTGCTGAGCACTAAGGATTGATATAAAAGCTGCAGAGCATTTATTTGCAACAAAATGTAAGCACTCAATTTAATGCTCTTTTCCTTATCTCTATCTTATTATTCACAGAACAAGGACTGTGTTAACAATGTCAAAAAAGTAATTTGAAGAAATCGTTAATTAAAAATTCCTAAACATGGCAAATAATAAAATAACATTTATAAGATTTTATTAAAAGCTCCAAGTGAATTGATATATCAAAATCCAGTTAAGCCTCTAAGTAATGCCTCTGCGCATTTCAATAAAGGTCTCACCAAAATAGTGTAATGCTGCCTGCAATATCTCAACATAATATTTTGATGGCAAAATGTCTGAGTTCTTCCTACAATTCTGTGAAGAGTCAAAAAATCATGCTTCCATCCCTTCCTCCCCATTCAAAAATCCACCTGGATAATTTGATTTTAAATAAAATCCCTGAAATTTCTCTGAAAAGGATTGAATTGGTACGTGGAATTGCAGACACAAATGGAGATAATTGATTTTTATGCATGGAAATTTAAACTGAGGCAGTTCCTATTTAGAGTGACAGAGAAATAATCATGAATAGAACTATGCCTGTTGAGTTAGCATGTTGCAAAAGTTCAACTCTGCTTAAACGCATCCAGGTTTGTGTATGGGGCTAGCCTAAGATGGTTTGTTGGAGGATAAAGCAAAAGTGAAGTTTGTCTCAACATTTCACTTCCCCTTGCATACCAGACAGAGTGCTGGAAATTACAAAAACAATTTTGCTGGAAGATTGTTTCCTGCTTCCTATTCCTCCTGATTTTTGAATGAGTTTTAATATTATGTATACAAAAGTGAAAAAATATGGAAGCATTTTCCCCAGAAAAGCCAGACTGAGTTTCATCATTTTAAAATCCCTTTACCTAGTGAAAATAAAGAGTTTCAGGTAAAAATAGAAAACACAGTATGACTGAATCCCTGAAACACCTCTCAGTTTGGACTATGGGAAAGAAAAATACAAGTTATCAGAGCTTAAATGTCATGGAGTATTGGAGCACTGGACTAGTGATGGCCAAATTACATCAGCATATCCCCAAACCACTTTACTATGAACTAAAAAAAAAAAGTCCTCAAATTTTTATATTACAAGATGTTTCTAGAACACTGTGGTGTTTTGAAAGTGTGCCATTTTGGTTAGCAGAGAAAAGGGCAGGAATTTTCTGAAGATTTCAATGGGATGAGGTAAATCTAAAATACTCATCAAGAGCTCTGTGCCAGGACACACTGGTGCATAATGGCTTCTAGTCCATGAGAAAGAACACCATGTTGCCTTCTCCTGCTGTACTTTCAGACTGAAGAATGACAATTTGGGGTTTTTTTCCCCATCCAAAATAATGTAAAAGATGAAAAGTACATTGATGGAACAGTAGCACAAACTTATCAAAGCACTTTGTTCAATTTTTTATCACATACATACACACAATAATCTATAAAATGTGCATACAACAATACAGAATCAAAATGTTAACATCAAGAGAAAATACAGCAAAAATGTTCTGAAAACAAAAGCACAGAATGTTTTTTACATTCAGAAAATTGATCAAACTGCTTTTTCCTACAAAATGTTACTATTCAATCACATAAACATTTGAAATAGTTTCCAATCTATTTCCCCAAACTATTTTAACTACTACTAACAGTAAATATACATGTGAAAGCTAAAGCAACATGCTGGCTTGCTACGCTTACTTTATATAAAAGATACACATCTTTGCCAGCGAATTATTGCTTACTTTAACTCTTCCTGGAATGTAACTTGTCCAACAAAGCATAACTGCAGAGCTTTGAAGTGAAAATGAAAGTGAGGAGTGAAAAATACTAAAATAGCTTGAAGGCACAGAAAACATGGTACTAAAGCCAATGCCACAATATCTGCACAATCCAGAAGATCAACAAGGCACAGAAATATTTTCTTGCTGTGCAGGGGTGAGCTGGAAGCAATTAGGGAAAAAAAACTCCAGCTCAGTTCAGTGCTACTTAAAAGTGTGAAGCAACAGTCACGACTAAAGCACAGTGAATCGGCACCTACCACGACCAGCTGCCATTTCAAAAGTAATGCTTAAACAGTGGTTTGTGGAAGGAAGCCTAAGATGGATAAATGCCTCCAGGAGCCCCACGGAAACACAACTGCTCTACAGACATTGTAAATAGCAGCGTGAATTCCTGATCTGACAAAGCAGCTAGTAGAAAGGTCCTTGGCCCCAGGTAAGCTACAAACGGATACTAAAAATGTGGGAAGCCCCTTAAAGTCTTACCCTAGGCCAGCCAGGCAGGTCCCAGAGGCACCCTGTCTAGAAAATGAACGCTGATGAGCAAAAGCAAGAAGAGGGGTACAGTTTGGGGATAAAATGGAAAATGAATTTGCTCAATAGAAAGCTCTGCTTAGCCTCCTTAATCCTTGCAGGTTGGAAGTAATTGCAGTGATTCCATAAAGCACTGTCACAGAGGGTACAGTGGTTAGCTGGTCATGTCTTTGGTGGGTAGTGGTTCATGTTAATAACATTCCAGGCTTTCAAAAGCAGCCTGTATGTCTAAATCAATTAATTCCTGCAGCCTTTGTGTGCGGTAAACAAGCCATGCTATCTCTTTTCTGAGATAAGGAAACCAGAAGAAACTGAAATTGCAACAGCAAGAATGTGAAGCAGACAGGATGAGAACCCCATCTTTCTTTTGTTTAGAGATGTGCTTTGAGGAATCTCTCCAGCCTGTTTCTCACTCTTTTATGTTACTCAGTGTTATCTGTTCAGATCTCAAAAGTGAGCTCAGCACTAGAAAATGTACAGAGCCGCTGAAACCCCACTGAAAAGGGCCCTGTAAGCCTTAAAAGTCCTACAAGGGCTTACCTACAAGAGAAGTGTTTCATGCTTTGGCCTTACCATTTAAAAAAACCATTGTGTGATATTTGCAGAGAAAAACGTGCAAAATACAAACTTTAATTTAGAATGGAAGCTGATATTCAAACACGTAGCTAGAGCAGTAGGAACACTGAATAAAGCATTCAACACTGGCACTAATTTGATACTTGATACCATTCTATCTGAGAAAAAGAAAAAAAAGTACTTACTTGAAAAGCTTGTTCTATTAATCCTCAGAATTACTTCAATGGAGAGATTTTAATAGTAAGGAGGATCTGTGTGGCTGGCCAAGGATAAGACTTAAGAGAGCTTCCCAGGTTTTTAGTATCTGTTTGTAACCTGGGGCCAAGAACTTTTCCACTGGCCTTCCAGAAGCAAAGGGAGATGTGTATTGTCTAAGGGGGCTAAGATCATCTATCCTCTTCCTTCTGTACAGCATGATTTGATCAGCAGGCCCACTGGATGTGCCTGTGCTTGTTTATTCAAGGGTAAATTTACTAAAAAGCACAGTGGATGGAATCCCAGCTCTGCTGACACTAATGGTAAAAACTCCCAAGTATTTTGATGAAACTTGTCTGGTATTCATTTCCTGACTCATGCTACAATTTTGGTCAATACTTGGGGGAAAATATCAAAATCTACACAGTAATCCTTGTGACCAGATGGGAAAACTATTACAATATAGGAAATATATCTGGCATGGGGTGTTCATGCATTCAGTCTGTAACTCAGGGGCATTATAAAATAATTCTATATACTGTAGAGATATGTGAATTAGTACAGAAGTGATCCAGCTATGGTAGTACAGGTGTCTATACGGACAAGAGAGTTTAAAACTAGCTCAGATCTCTCTGTACTTTGTACAATATGCAGGGAAGCCATTTTCTCACTGGCAGAAGAAATTTACATTCAACTCCTTTTATCAGGATGATATTTAAGCTAAATTATAATGAAAACATAATTTGATGTTTTCATAACAAAGACTTCTAATTGGATGTTATAAGAAAGACTTCTTATACTGATTTACTACAAATCCTCTCCACCTCTTTTTAATATCTGTCCTGTGCTGGCAGCAGATAATTAGGTTTTTTGAATAGTAATAGGATTTACCAAAAATGTCTCTCAGCCCATCATGCGTTATTTCCATTTTAAATCAGACACCTACAGAAAGAAGTGAAAGATGAGGATCTGTTTCATATTTTGACCAAAAAAAAGCCATGCTAAAAGTATTGATAAAACAATAGTAGAAAAAATAAATCAAGAAATATCTCCAAAGTCTGTCACATAGGGTATTTCATGGTTTCAATACAATATGAAAGAACAAGTTGGTACAGAGCCCAATTATTGCCTTGAGTGCAGTATCAATATTGCTCACATCTTCAAATAACTTTCTGAATTTTCCAGTAAGTTCATAAAGCTAGAGCAGGCTGCCTATGAACTGATAAAGAACTTCACTTTCCAAGGCAAGATATGATGTCTGCATCAGAAACAGCTGTGTTAGGAGGTTATGACAGATTCCTGTTGTCCCAAGGGTCATTTCTTGGTGAGGTACATTTGTTCCTATCACCGAAACGCTGCAGGCAGAATCCTCAGCTTGCAGAGATGCTTTGTGCAGCATTATCAGTGAGCAGCCTGGGCTTCTTAACCAGAATTAATGTCCTAATTTCAAGGGAACTATGCCATAAGCAGCCACTTGCCCACAGTGTGGCTCTGGAATCTTTTAGGCCAGAAGAGAGCTCAAGCTGCTGAAAGCGTAGGTGAATCCAAGCAACCAACATGTGTGTGTGTCAGATAGGAAAACTCCAGAGAGGAGCTAGCATCGGAGGGACCCATTATCGGAGTCCTGATTTCATACCTAATTTTATAATCTTTGATGTCACTAACTACTGAAATTAGGAAGGACTGCCCCTCTGAGCTGTTGCTGACAAAGGATGACATGTGACAGTTGCACGGCACAGTAACAGAGCAGCCAGTGCTGGCAGGAATTACATACTCTACTGACTCTTTAATAGCATTAGAACCACAAACGCAAATGCTTAGCATTAAATGGAACAAAGTACAGAGGCGAGAGTGTCATCCAGGAGCAGACAAAGTGCACAGGAGGAGACCCATAGTTATTGTCTTCATATCTCTGTCTTAACTGCCTCATATGAAGGGCAAAATAAACATACCATGTCAATACCTCTGAAACTATCACCTGGAACATCTGAATCCCCGTTTTGTCTCTGACATTGATTCCCTTTGTGCCCTTGGCAAGGCAATAAGCAGTACCAGGTTATACCACCTAGATTCATGATTCCAACAGGAAAAAAAATGAAGTGACATGCTACACCTCTTGAGCAAGAAGGGTTGCAACCTGTTTTAGTATTTTCACTCATAAAAGCAAGACATTATACGAATAATATATACCCTTCCTGCTCCCAGTTGGGTTATGAGATCTAATGTTTTTCCAGGTCTCTGAAGATCTAAAGATTGACACTGAAATTAAGTATTTTGGATAAATTGTTTACATGCCATAAAGGCAGCATAATATTCACAGATATTCTGCAAGATGCCCTGTTACCTTATCTTAATGTAGCTTTTCTTAAACAAGGTGTTGATTATCTTGTCTAACTGAATGACAGAGCAGGAAACATGATGGGATTATTTTGGATGCTTCTGTATCTGGTAGATCATAAGCCAAGACAGCAGATAGGCACTGTCTTCTTCCCTGTACTGCTCCCACCACTTTGTATTTTACATTCAAACAATGCTGCACTTGGACCACCATCTCTAGCTTTAACTCACTAATATACTACTGTATCCAAAGCAATAAGAAAAAGATGGAGATTTTAAGGGCTTTGAATAACATCAAGTTTAAAATGCAGTGATTCTCCTGCATACATGAGGAAGCGTAGCCTTTCTGGAGTGGCATTCTCTGATGGGTGAGATGTGTACATGCTAGCAAGACAGCACACAATGTTTTGCCTTTCCTAGGGCCTGAAAGCCTATGATGTGTGTTTGACCAGCCTGCTTCCACTTAGGTTGTGTGCTTCTGAAATCTTATCTGCAGATATCCACATGTGCAGAGGAGCCCTCAAAGTGTTACCTCAGATGGTTACAAACAAGACCTCATGATCCCTCACACAAACTCCAAAGTACTAGAACTGGAGATGCTCAGAGTCTAAATCTGAGCTTTGAAAGGAAGAGAATAACGGTTTCGACAATTGCTTCAGAACCATCATGGCTTGAGCCATCACCAACCAATCCCATTCCTCCACTTCCTCAGTCAGAGGCCTCCCCACACATCATCACTATACTCAGGGATCCTTTCCATGTGCACTTTGCATATAAATGCACTCTCATATGTGTTTTGATTTCTTTCCAAAATACTCTGACACCTTTTGAGTCACAGGGCTGTGTCAAATTCAGCATGTCCAAAGCCTACAAGCATGAGCATAACATAGGAAAAGAAATTGATGCTAAAGGATTTCAGAATTTACTACTAATGCTGTGCAAGAAGTAAATTTAGTCAAAATGAGAAAGGAAAGAGCACACGATGGTAAACTTATAGGATACTAAGTTTTAGGCTGGAAAACCCAACTCTGCAGTTTTCTTCTGAAACAGATTTATGCTGTATGTCCTCTACTCTGCATTCCACATCTTCCCTCTTCCCACCTTAACAATGAATTTACCAAATTTCTTGACTACAGTCTGGAATAGCCCCTAAAGTACAATTTGCAACAAAAAGGTTTTGTTTGCTATTTGCCTGAGACACTCCATATGCAGAAAAAAAGCTTGGAAGAGGCTGTCAAGATAAATCCAGTACTACTGAAACTCTATGAGTATCATGTTTTAAAACTTCTATGCAATTGCTGTTATGCAATTGTTAAGACAGAGTTGACACTGCAGCAGGTATCAGGTTTAAAGAGCTGGCCATAAATGATACAAAGAAAAGTATTATCTCTATGTACAAATGTACATGCACGTAAGTGTATGTGTAGATGTGTGACTGTGTTTACCTTTATTTGTCGGTATATATGAATGTGTTTGTATACATGCCTCCCTCATCCTACCATCACAGTAGCAGAAGGCAATGTTGAAGCCTATTTCAAAACAAAAGAAATTGCCTGCTGGCATTTCCATTTACAAAATGATTCAGTAAATTGTTTTGTTAAGAGTAACATCATTTCCATCTCACTTAATCATTATTCTTCTAAACAATGCTTCCATTTTAAAAAAGCACTGCTTTTTGCTACTAAGTTTTGCTGATTTGTAAACTTTGCTGTCCCTAAAGTAGTTATATTGCAGAGCATGCTGATTACATGACGAGATTTGATATTGCCATGCCTGAACTTCTTTATGAGAATGAAGTCTGAGCTACAGGGCTGTATTGTCCTCACCATGAGTGAAAACAAGGACACAAATAATGCAGAAATTACCTATCTATGTAAATGAAAAAGATCTTGCTCACTTAAGAATATGTGTAAAATGCATGCATTCCTCAGAATGACCTCTCCAATAAGACTCATTAATTTCATTTTTAATTGATTGACGTTTTTCTCTAAGACATCAAAAAAGCAAGACCTTCAGGAAGGGAAAAAGTGAACACTGCTTTTAAGTTCAAATACTCGTACATTTTCTGCATGCATATGTTAATTAATAGGAGTTCACTGACTATGGCATATCGCTTTCAGTGCTGCAAAGGCAAACACAGGTACCCTTACTTCCCTGAGCCTGATTCACACATCCACTGAAGTCACTGGGACTCTACCCAGTCACTTCTACAGACCGTGAGCCAGGTTCAGATATACATATTATGTTAACTGTGCAGGATGGGACATTAATCCTTATTCCAAAGCCCTTTCTCTAATACTGCAGCTATATCAAAAAGTGGAATTGCAAAAGAGCATAGAAACGCACAATTCAGAAACACATGGGCTCTCCTCTCATTCATAGACAGATGCAAATTACAAGCAATGAAAAACAGGAAGTGCTGGATTCAGCTTTCTGCCCTAGAACACCATGTAGTAAACTCCCAACCACAGCAAGCACTACATGTAGTATTGCGGTTTCATGAAAGACTTGATCCAGCCCTCTGCAATAGTTTGAACTCTTAGTCAGATGTGACATCTGTGCATCTGTAAATTCTATGGATGAGGTAAAATCTGGGTAAAAATATTAAGAAAAAAAAATCCATATTCATTTCACTTTTCACCAGCTGCTTTTTCCTCTGCTTCATAAGCTTTGTTCCCACCCAAAAACTGTGGAGTAGTTAACTTCTTAACAAACAGAATGTCTGGAGCAATACATCTGTTAGTAACCTTAAAAATTATTATAATTAATGTACCAATAGTTACAAAAATACTATTAACAATGACAATGCACATACCTTTATTTAACACAAACTCTCCTCTCTGGATACAGTCAAGCACAGAGCACAGTCCTCACCAGTCTTCTTACATTTGCGAAGACCATTTCTTTGTACTTCATCATGGGATTTTTTTTTCATGCTCAGGTTAAAAAAGTCTTAACAGAATGTCTGTACGAGTCATCCAAATCCTTGACTGCATGTTCCTAAAAAGCCAGATATTTCACCTAAATCAAAGATTATGTAATGCCTCAGTCAGATCATGCTCCTTATCATCAAGGGTTTTCAGAGCAAGCAATGTGGACTACAACATTCTGAAGTAAAGGCTTTCCACATCCTATCACATTCTGCCATGCCAGAGTTATCTTGTGGTAAATCTCAACTGAACAGCAGGTGTGAGGTGCCTTTCACTTGAATTACGTGCATACCCAGAATGTTGTGTTTCTGACATAGTATGTATGCATTTCCTTTTTTGTTCTGTTCTGAAAGGATAGCTGGAGCCGTCGTTGCCGTTCATAGCATCTAGCAGCTTCCAATCTGACATAAATCATTCTTTGCCAATATTATGTATCTGCTGGTCATGACGCATGCTGTTTCTTATCTCTGAAGATGTGAACATGTGTTTCAGATGTACGCAGACATACCCTGCTGTCTGCTAAGGGTGAGTTTCTGAAAAGGACAACGGATAGCAGGTCAATGGACAGCGAAATTGTTTTTTTCCCCATAAGCATTGTTGTAGTAAAGAGAAGATGCATTCAGGCACTTAATATATACAGACAGGGACAATGCATTGCATTGTAAGATCTTTCCCACTCACTCATGTGCCATTAACACTAACCAGAAAAATAAAGATCTTAAAGGCTCAGATGCAAAAGGAAGATGTTATTGCAAATCACATACTAGGCAACCCGCACAGTTCTGTGAGCATCAGTGTGACACACAAACAGGATCAAAACAGAAAAAAAATATTGCACTGTGTGCAAGAGCATCCACTTTCTCAGCACTTATATATGCAAATATTTTATTGAAACAAGAAATACATTCAGCAAAATATATGGAAAAACCCATAAATGCATAATTTACAGTAAAGTGTCATCCACATGTTAAGGTTGTTCTCTGATGTCCGCTGCTGCTCATCAGACCTTCTTCAATATGAGCAGGCACCTCAGGGAAGTTTTTTACAGAAGATGGGTGGCAGAAGGATGAAAGATGGAAAACCAGGGTAATAATGATGGTTAGCAGACCAGAGTATTAAGTAATCGCCAATGGAAAACCAAGCTAATAGGCAGACAAGTATGGATAACAGATTCTTACAGTCTGCATGTATTTAATGTGTATTAGTAGGGGAGGTATACGTATACGCAAGTGAAAGGAATTCTCTTAGTTTTAAGGCATGATAACCATCAATATCAAAAATATGTTGTTTATAAAGCATAATTTTTTTACAAGCCTTCTAAGATGCGTATAATTGTTTCTTCCCTGGAATGCTTCAAATAAATATCAATTATATTTCAGTAATATATTCTACCACAGAAATTAAAACTAAACATGTCCATCCAGGAAAAAGGCAGGTGCTGCATTATTTACATAATGCTTGAAGTGGAAAACACCTAAAAAATTTCCAAAATGCAGAGATCTTCTCAGTGGTTTACTCAGCTAATAAGATCTATGTCAGTTAAAATCTATTTTCTTGTTGCTACTATCTGAAATTTTAGTCTGCGTTCTTGGGAATATCGCTACAGTAAGAAAGACTTTGAAATAATAGAATGTGCAATAATTGAGCTTTGAGATTATGAGAGTTATTTTGGATGTCTTGAAAAAAATACTGTAATATTGTTAACTTCCCTCCATTAGAATAAACCATGGTAACTCCTATTTCCAGTGATTTCAGCTGCAGATGCAGAAGTGATAGAGAGGTATCATCATTTCTACTCCATAACGTTTTTGCTGTCCTTCCTTAAAAGTCTATGTTGATTTAAGGCTCTTTTCCCTCACAAAATCTTTATGGTAGCTAGCTACCATAGATTTCAGATTTTATTTTGCCATATGTTTCAAGTTGTGTGCTTCAGTCTGCATCTGCTGAGTGTCTGCTACAGTATGGCTACAACATCAAGTCAAAACAATTGGGATTACAGCCTTTATAATAATTACTCTCTGCAGCTGTTGAAATCAGAATCTTTTTTAAAAAATCTAAAAGCTGGAGCTTCTTTACCCCTCTTTCTGTCTCTCTATTTTTATCTAAAGCTAAACCAAGAGCATTTTGATAGGACTTTTTGAAATGAAAGATAGAAGAAGATTTTTTTCAAGGAATAATATAAACACACACTGCTTTATACTATGGAATAAAGATATATCTGGCTTTTTCCATGACAGGTGATTTAAAGAAAACACTATGTGGAAAAAAATGTTGTAGTACAATACATCTTAAGTGTTAGAAGTCCCATTTGGAAAACAATATTGACTAAGTTGTGCTTTCCCCAAAGTTATTGCTGGTTGCCAGAAACTGAAGAATTTATTAACAGCTAAAACCTTAGCAATGCTAAGCTTCCTTCTCTTATGGTTTATGAAGGCATTGCCAAACTCTTCATCTCAACAGCTAGACACCAAAAACAAAATCAACCTGTCTTTCCAGGAAGTATATTCAAGCACCTGCATGCCATTAGACATGGCATCACTACAGTGATTTCAGAAGTTATAAAGAAATGTAGTTACAGAATCAAGTTGATAGAGAACTGCTTGATCAGACTAATTTGTTCACAATCTGAACGCAATAACCATTTTTAGCTGATCCAGTGGTATTATTTTAATATTTCTGTGATTAAAATGGTACGGTCATAGGATCATCAAGAATTCATTTGTAAGGGGCCTCAGGAAGTCAAAAGCAGGATGTCAATCCAGGGAAGACCAAGTTGCCCATGGCTTTGTCCAGCCAGGTCTTGAAAGCCTTCAGGGACAGAAGCAGCACAGCCTTGCTGTGCAATCTGCTCCACTGCCTCACAGTCTTTTTGAGGGAAGAGTTTTTACTTGTATAAAATAGTATAAAACTGCATAAGGTGTCCCCAGGCCTTGACCTGACTGAGCAAGTCCAGGAGTAATAACATAAAACAAAAAAGATTTTATATATATAAAAAGTAATAGTGAATGTAGGTAGTATTATTACTGCTGCTAAAGCATAACCATAAGTTGGCACACTGTTCCACTGTTAAACAAGAGAAAAAAATGCTTCTACACCAAATGATCAAGAGTACTGATTTTCAGAGGTAATTAAGGTAGCTAATTTCCATTAGATTTGTTGGAAGTCAGCTATCTAGATAGTTTCAGATACTTAGCCATAACACTGTAAGAAAACATGTTATTGTCATCACAGCCTGAGCCCTTAAAGGTCCAGCAAACACAATTTACTGTAAGCATCTGAGCAGCCACATCTGGCATACTTTCAAACCTACAATGAGAACATGCATAAGTATTTTCAGACTAGTACTTAAAGATAGATAGCACAAGAAAAAAAAAGGGAAGGCAGCAAATAGAGGGACAAAGGATGTGTATGTGATGCTCAGGAATACATTTTAATAATAAACCCAGGTATTTTATAATTTTAGTGCGTTAACAGGTCTGCCAAATGAATCTTACTGCAGTGATGGTGAGAAACTTCAATTTTAAATTTCAAAACTAAATCAAGAAACAACGTCAACAGTTCTGTGATTGGGCTAAACAATACATAAGCTGAATTACTCTGGAGGAATCCTACTCCAGCCACCAGCTGGAGAACTGAATCTCAGTTCTTCTGGTTGTCTGACTTCTAAGTGTCTGGAGTTGAGGAGATGAACTCTGTCCTTTGGCATTACATTAGCAATGGCTCTCAGGTTCTCATTTGAATGAGTTCCTCAATACTACTGAAACCCATCCCTTTCCTTTGTGCATCAGGACTTGACACAAGATTCAAATTATCAGAACAGTTGCTATAGAAGCCCTGGGAACCTCTCTGAAACAGAAAATAAGCCCTTTGGTTTGTTTTTGATCTACTCAATGATTTCCTCCCATTTTACAAGGATGCTATTTTTGGTGGAGATTTATTATGTTTTCAGCTTTATGTCAGAAGTATCTAGAATGACAGGTCCCCTCCTGTCACTTTTGTTTTCTAAATTTAAGAGTTATTAACTACTAAATAAATACAAAACAAATTACTGACAGGCCATAAAATGTTATAATTTTATGAACATTAATGATAATTTAAAAAATGTTGAGGTTCAATCCGCCTAGGCAGACTCTAACTTAACAATTCTGTTACCTAATTAAATCTTGATTACCTATAAAATCAGCCAGCAAACACGTCTATATTTGGATTAAATTACTAATTTTCTGAAGAACTTGCACTGTGTAGTACAAGGGCAGGAGTTTAGAAGCTAATTTGGAGACAGAGAAAGAAGAAGATGCACAGGAAACATTTTCTTTCAATTATTAGACTATTACATGTTTAAAATTTCTGAGAACAAAAGATGTACTGGAGTGAAGATGATGTGCTGCTAATATAAGGTCTACATGGCAGAGCATTAAACAATGTATTCTGATAATCAAGTTCTGACCTGAACTCAGTTTGAAAGAAACGATAGGAATTTTTTTTCTCCTCTTCTGAGAAGCACTGCACAATTTCCTCTCTCTCTATCTGTATAGATATGATCAGTGAAAAAAAAATACTATGACTTAGCAAACAAAAGTGTATCAATCAAACTAATGTTATCTTTTTCTTCTTATCCAACTTCAGACATGCATATGGAAGTGCACTAGATCTGACCTGTGCGCTAGATCCATGGAGCACCACTTATGGAAAATATATGTAAAATCTTGCAAAAATAGAAGCAGTTGATGCCACTAAGCTGGCAGCTGCATTTGAACTCTTTCTGGAGTTCATTGTTGCTTTTCCTAATCTTCCAGAATTTCCACAGGGGCTCCATGGTGGAGGCACAGGAGGTGGGCAAGAGGGCTGCTGAAATTTTTCTATTTAATAAATGGTTCTCCAATTTTAAAGCCAGATAGCAATCGAGGATTTAAATAACAAAAGGATTCTCTATTTGTTTTCAGAGACAGGGTGAACATGTTAATCATATGAAGCAAGTCTTACTCTTTCAAGGTTACTCCTTCCTACTCTATCTACTTTTTCTTGCTAACTAAATGTGGACTAGAAGCACATGGAGAATAATAAATTATGGATAACAACTTTAATTCATAGACCTCATAACTGAGAACCCTCAGTGATCTGCACTTAGTCTCCTATGCACCAGCAAACAAGCTATAAATCTTCTGAATGTTGTTACTAATATCCCTATCTTTTCCAGTAATTATAAGCAGTATCTCAAAAAAAAGAGTTGCCTTATTCACTCCCACGGTACCGTGGAACAGTTTGATAACCATGGATTTAGTATTAGCAGAGAGTTCAAATAAAGTTTCAATCTCAACGCTATTTTTTTCCAAATAGAAGGTGATAGCATAAGAAAATTGGGGAGAAAAATATGAAACTAGAAAAGTTACCAAAATGAATACTGGATCAAATTCTTTGCATCTTAATTAAGCCATAATCTTGTTTAACAGGAATTCTACTTGGTTAAAAAAAATACAGCCATTACTTCCAGAGTACAGGGGGCATGCTAAGTAACCTATGCAACAAAAAACTTCCATGAGAACTTACTTATGGCCTGCTGACAGTACTGCCAAAATGGCATCTCTTTAATAACAAGCAAATACTATTTGTACTATTAGAAATGGCACCTTGCCACCAATAGGAATATGGTAAAAGTAAATCCATGATATTATGCAGTGTGTGTCTACAACAGCAATGGCTGGTACTGAGAGCAACGTAACAATAGGAGCTAGAAGTAGTTTAAGTCACCATATACTTACAGAATTTCATGAACAACTTTAGCAGCCTGTGATAGCTGTATCTAGACTAAAAGGCAATGAAGATATACTATATATTCTTCTAAAAACCTGCCACTCTGAATCAGCTATTGAGATGGTTCTCTCATTTTTAAGACAAACAGGATGGACATAAGTAAGAGCATAAATAATTCCTCAGGTCACCAGTAATTAATGCAAAAATATTGGTACCTTTTGACAATCCAGGAAAGTTTTTATATAAATAAATTAATGGCAAGTAAAAATCTCAACTTCATATTAAACTCTAAATAATCTTTTTGTTAAGATCAGCTTGCATGTGCTGCACAAGAGCGTTAAGACTAGGGTTTCACCTTGAACATGTCATTGGAGTAAATTTGAACAACCAATGTAAATTAGCCCTAGACAGCAGTTACGCAAAGATTATCTTATGAGGCAAAGTTTTATGTTAGATGATACATTTTTCTCAAACTTAGTATGCTAAAATGAAATAGCTCTAAAGCTAACAATGAAAAAAGACCAAAAACAAGAATGTGAGTTAACAGGCATACAATGTATCTCTGTAACCCATTCTCACTATTATGCTTTTATATTCAGCCTCCTACCAGCTGTAACTGAATCATTTTTTCAACTTGTTAAAGAGTAGCTTAGCTCTGAAGTTAATGTATTGCTGATCAGAAAGGGAAGGAATTTCCAAAATGAGTTCCAATCTACTCTTTCCGTTATATACACATTTATACATTCATGTGTAGCCACTGCTGCTGTGTTCCATGTGTTCAAACAGTAGGAGTCATCAGTAACAGCAGCTGCTCTGCATGGGGAAGATGGTATTCCTCTGAAAAAACGCAACCCAATTCCTACAGACCTTCATCCGTGAACAGCCTCAGCACTCTGAATCACACTAAGAGTCACACATTTCCATCTACCTTTTTCCATGAATGTTCAATAAGGATGATGGTAGTGCCCATCTTCTGATCAGGACTCAGGGCCTTAGGATGAAAATCTCAGAACAAGCATGAGTAATTACAATGACTATTACATTAACTTAATAGTCACCTAACAAGTACCTGAACAAGAAAAGTACCTCAGTCCCGCATAGTTTTCAGATAGCCTTGTCTGTGTTTAGTTTGTTTACAGGTTAGTAGAATGTCCTAGAGATTGCATATATAAGACCTCAAAGATGTTTTTATCAAAGTAAAAAAATCCAAATCACCTAATCATAGTTTATTTCATTACACACAGACAAAAATCGCATTTAACCAACACTATCTAAAACTATATGTTTCATCAAGACGTATCTGCAGTAATGTCTTTGAACAAATACCTTGAAAGGGCAATCTGCTGTCAAAGGAGGATAATGCACCCATTACAAAGACCTTGTACTAATATATTAGCTCTCCTTCTGTCATCTCTGGCTTAGCCTTTCCCCCGCTTTTCATTCTGGTCCATGTGGTTGGCAGCTATTGAAATAACAAAGACCACAGTATATGACTTGAATGCAAAGGAAATAAATCAGCATGTTGCCTACTTCCTAATAACACTGTTTTCCAGATTATCCATGGCTTCTGCGAAGGCTCTCCAGACACTTTGGGAAGGGCATGAAGGATTCAATACTAAAGAGGTGTTGGATTAAAAATTTCCAGAATTCAGACTTCTTAAGGTTTCTCAAAGAATTCGAGTGGCCCATTTCAAGATTTTCTCTCAAGGACAGCTTATTCTCAAACAATATTGAAAGAAGTAAACAAGATGGTAAAGATTACAGGGCAGTATCAGCATTTATGGGACATTGTAGCTGTTCAGGAGTCTTTTACAGACCTACTGGCTGATTTAGGAAATCACCTTGCATCCTCTGCCTCAGTCTCCCAATCTGCAAAGTGGGAATAATGATACTGACATCCCTTCTTTAAGTGCTGTTGGAAATGTGTATGATGAGCACCTCATGGAAGCTATGTGTATTATTATTCTCTTTATTTTTAATTTGAGAGGCACTTAGATTTGAGTGAGATAGATGCCATCTCTAAGAACCTCTTAAGACCTCAGAATTTGGCTCATATGATGTAAGAATGACATGGCTGCACCATCTCCCATGTCATCAAGCAGCATTTGAAAATGCAACATTAATTCAACATGAGCTCGATTAGAGACTCAAATCTTTCTGGTTGCTTTGCTTTTCAAGGGGTTCATCCCTCTCCAAAGTGATATGATTTGTAAAAAAAGAGCCCACAATGTATGCAAAGGTTAGTTGCAGTGGTTCAAAAGAAAGCAGAAACCTTTCTCCTTAACAGCAGCATTCACTTCAGTAATCTACTGCATTTATGCTTCTCTAAAACCTCACCTCAGTTCTCAGAAAACTGAAATTTTGTACACTGCTGTCCTGTCTCATTGAAGCAAATTCTAATTTTCTTCCCCATCTAACCCGTAAGAGGACTGTTACTAAATGTCTGCCTCTTCTCCCCAGTTTCAACTTCTTTTTCTTTTCTTTTGAGCTTTTATTCATTTGAGAAAAAATAATGCTCAAAGATTTATACTTGAAGAGTGAGTGAATGTGTGCAAGGTGAAGAATAACTGTGATTAATGCTTCCATTTTCTGATATGCCTTTGTTTGTTTAAATAGATTTTACAACTGTCTCACAAAAAACAGCAAGCAGATGTTTAGTTTGAGGATCAAATGGATCTTCACCATGCATCTTATACTTGTAAACATCCTTGTACAAATGCATCTTTATACCATACATATTGAATATACAATTTTCTTGGTGAATATGTGGCATGACTGCTATTCTGTGTATGTCATTATCTATTAATAAAGCTACATAAAGCCATAATAAGCCTGTTTACTTGTAGTGACTATATATCACCTTTAGCATAGAGTAAATCAAAATGTCCAAAACAGAAAAGAAAATCAAACAATGGTAAAAGTAAAGAAGTAATTCTTGAGGAAATTTGTTGTTTAGAAGGCAGCTCAGTCTCCTCCTCATTCCCCTCCCTGTCCCCACCAGCTGCTCGCTCACTCCTCCCTGTGGGATGGGAGAGAGAACCAAGCATAAACGTGAGAAAACTCCTGGGTTGAGCTTAACAGGTAAAGTAAAAGCCACACACACAAGCAAAGCAAAATAAGGAATCCATTCCCCACTTCCCATTGGCAGTTCAGCCATCTACAGGAAAGCTGGGCTACATCATGCATAATGCTGAATTGGAAGGACAAATGTTATAACTTGGAACATCCTCCCCACCTTCCTCCTTCTTCCCCAGCTTTTATTGCTGAGCATGACATCATATGGTATGGAACATCCCTTTGGTCAGCTGAAGTCAACTATCCTGGCTGTGCCCCCTCCCAATTTCTTGTGCATCCCCAACCTCCTCACTGGTGGGGCAGAGCAAGAGGCAGAAAAGGCCCTGACTCAATGTAAGCACTGCTCAGTAGTAAATAAAACATGCCCATGTGATCAGCACTGTTTCCAGCACAAATCCAAAACATAGCCCCATACCAGCTGCTATGAAAAAAATTAACTTTATCCCAGCCAAAACCAGTACAAGACTATTGGTGAATTTCTAAGTAACAGGAGAATCTCATGCAGCTGAGCTCAGCATCCAGTGAGTAGGTGACTTACAATGGAAATGAAAACCAGAGTTAAAGCATTCTTAGAGGAAGGTGCACAGAAAAGAGTGGGGACAAGAACTGACTGGCACACTGAAGGCTGGTGGGCTGTGGACAAGCAGACAGGTACAAAACTACTTGTGGGTTAAGACAAATGACTTGAAGTGTGGGGGGAACCAAGAAATAGGCACACATATAGACATATGGGATGCAGGAGGAACATCTTGTCAATATGAGACATGGGAGACTGACAATGGAAGAATAGGGTAAACAGCATGTCTGAAAATAAGTCTCTACTCTGGGTAGCAGAATCGAGGGAATAAATTGTCCTCTGAAAAAAATGTTAGTTCAAATGCAAGCCAAAAAGCAGAGACAATTTGATAAGCCTATCCCCTTAGCAAAACAGGTAGATTCTCCTTCTCGCTAATAACCACATTTTTCAGAACATTAGTGTCAGGAAGGTTTGAACCCTTTTGACTGCCATCCCTAGCAAAGAACCCTTTCACACATATGGACAAAATGTGAATCTGACCTTGAATCCACAATGTGCCACCTCTTCCAGAGAATGATCCTGAAACAGCTAATAACAATTGTCTTCAGCTTTTGAGTTGCAGAGCGCTACTAAATAGAATTGGCAAAATATCTTTGATTAGTTATCCATCCTTATCAGAAACTCTCAGCACTCTATATGAAAAAAAAAAGCCCTTGCAGCATTGCTTCTACAATTGCACCGATTATTTTAGCTACTGTGACACATGCAGTGGCCACCCCAGTTAGCCTCTCTAACAAGGACGCATCATCCATTGGTATTGCCTTACTGAGGATGTAACTCAACAGTAGTCCCTAATCTAGCAACCTGTGGTTATGTCTGCCACTATACTCAGTGTCATAAATCACCTTCCCAAAGACAACTTCACAGTTTCTTGAAGATAATGAAAAGGTAATTTTTATGAAAATACATCTCCTACTTCAATTTCTGCAAATCGAAAGTTTCTTCAAGTTTCATTAGATTTTTTTCTACAATTTTTTTTTTGCTTTAATGTAAAAATGGAATTTGCACAATACTGTAACATGTTAAACTGAACCAGGATGATATATTATTGCCCATATTTTAATGTGGATGCACTTTTATTTAATTCTGAAATATTTGCTATAGTAGATTGGCAATGTCTTAAAAAATCTTTCTAAATGGATTCCGTAATTTTCTTCTTTTTTAAGGATGAATGGCTCTGCAAATTTTTATAGAATATCTTTCTTGCAATTTTTGACATATGCAAAAATGCAGACTTCAGGGCCATTTAAGTATAAAAATGTCTTTCTCCAGAGAATCATGTCAATCTTACAATGCCTCATTGCCCCCTTTGTAAAACAGGAGTAACATTTTTCTTTTCCCTTAAACCACCCTTTGCTCATCCTACTTCATCTGTAAACTCCCTGTACCAGGAGCTCTTCCTTGCTCTGAAACAGTAAAACCGTTTTAAAGGGAGTCCAATCACTTCAGAGCTTTTTGTTCCAATACAACATAAATATTATATAATAATCATCATTCCTACACGGCTAATTCTCACACTCCATGTCCTATCACTATTCACATTCAAATATGTTGGCATATTTTTATTGACTTGATAAACTCCCTGTTTTAAACATTCTTAATCACTGTATCCTTCTTCTTAAGGGCTAATTTTATCTTCTAAGGAACTGCACATATAAGGGAGATATTACAATACTTGTCCCCTAAATTGTACAGCAATCCAAACAGTCTGGTCTTAAAAGCCTTTCAACCTTCAAGCATTTAAAAAGTAATTTACAAATCTAGCCTTTTCACAGGTATCCAGTTAAAGGACAGAAGATTAAACACATTTTTCCATGGATCCGACAACAACATGGCTCTAAGGAACATGTGATCGACCAATGGCCTTTTCATCCCTTGAGGCAGGCCTATTCCTACCTAGGGTAACCGGCAGACTGAGAAGAAGCAACTCCTTTTATTTAGGAATTGTCTTCCTAATCTGCAAGTGCTGATGTAGCACAAACAGGGGCAGGCACACTGCAATAAAGGTTGCAAGGAAGAAATTGCAATGCTGGAACATAGTCAATGGATTCATTTTAATGGTTCTGCATACAGCTAGATAAAAAAAGCATCATTGATTTCCTGCTGACCCTCTCCTCTAAGTTACTGAATGAAAGTTACTCATGTTAAAAGGCATGCAGCATGGGAAGGTCTGCTACTACCATCAAGACCGTAAGGAAAAAATGATAAGCAGGGTTTGAGGTAGTATTTGTCACATAAGGAAACTGCCCAGGTTTGAGATGTACAGAATCCAGTGTGCTAGCACTGCAAACCAGTGTGAATCTGGTACCATCTCTTTATTTTAATTCCTCCTTTCAATTCTTTTTTTTTTGTTTTGTTCCATTGCTCAGAGAAGCAGTTACTTTGAAGGAGCTGCACCCTGCAGTGTGTTGCAGCAAATACACCTACGCTACTAAATACTAACTCATCAGTCTTCAACGCTTGATACAGGTTCTTTGGTTCACCCAAGATAAAAAGGGAATAAAATTGCTTCTGGAAAAGGGGTAACAAATTTCCTTTGGTTCAAGTAAGGCTTGAGTAGGCAAGAAAGGCTCTGAGCTGCTTGCTGTCGTGTCCATATTCCAACCTGAGACCTACGGGTTACTCCAAATTTCACTGTTTTTTCAGCCACAAGCAGAACTAAAACCACTAGGTCTCCACTTAGGTGGATCAAGTGCAAGCTCATACCAGCCAAGGTTTTGTCCCAAGTCACCTAGTTTTCCATGAGGATAAAGTTATATTCTCTCAAGAATCCCACTTATATCAATTGTACTATGTGTAATGCAAGATGCTGAAACACATTGAGAGTAAGCAGCAGTAAGTAGCCCTTAAAATAACATTTCTTTTTCTAAGTTTACCTTTCCTCTTTCGTTCCCTTTCTCTTGCTTTCCATTTCAGATTTTTACTCCTGGATCTTGCTTCTCTTATCACTAAGTCCTTGTGTACTTTCTCCTTTACTATAACTAAGAATTATGTGCAGATAAGATGGGAGTAGAGGACTGTTTTCTTGCTTTCCCTTATGGATATGGCAATTATCTGCTGGTCAGCATGAGTGGTAATACCAGACTCTGTTTCACTTCTCTCACTTCTTGCCTTTCAAACTTTTTATTAGATACACCTCATTTCTTTCCATCCTTCCTTTCATTGCTCTTTTCATAATGCAAAGGAGAAAACCCACAACATGCTCTAATGCATGACTGCTCTGAGTGAGTTGCCTCCACTTTCCTTCTCTTGGCTATGTTTGAAAATTAAACATGACCAGACTAACTACTACAGGCAGGCATTCCAATGACCTGACTACCAGCCTTGCTTCTGATCTTGACATTTGTTTTTATTACCTTTCTTTATATAAACAAGTATAAACAGAGAGTGGTTTCAGTTTTGGGGTTGAGGATGGAAACTCAGGAACTTTTTTCCTTAGATCACCATTGTTTTTTAAAAAAGACCTAGGTAAATCTGTTCATCTCTCTAGGGTTCAGTATCTTTTTTAATGTCACATGCCAAGCACTTAAAGCTCTCACAAGCATCTGAATTCCCCGAATGAAAGGCAGGACAAAAGTGAAAGCTATTTGAGTAGCTACCTTACAAAGGTGTCATGATTTGAGGCTTAATCAGTGTAAGACCCACAGATGAAAAATTGCTCTGTATCTGTATTCTGATTAGATTTGATCAAGCAGATTTTTAAATAACATAGCTCATACAGAAATCAGTGATTCAAGTCACAATTTGAAATTTTTCACCAAACCCAAGCACAGGCTCTGCAAAAAGGAAATTAAAATTAATTTTGAATACAATGATATTTAAATGGTCATTTCATTATTGATGCAGGTGGGGGCTCCTTGTAGCCATGCGATGGCTGCTTTGTTGGATTGTTCCCCACTAGCACCCCAGCATGGGAACTGCATGAGGAAGGACACACCTCTGGATGCCTCCAGAGTCCCCATTTGTGCTATCCAATTCCAGAAGCTGTTCTGACATTAGCTCCTACACCAGCCCATCTGATGCCACATAATCCCAGAATGATTATGGATTGCTTCCTGACCGACAGCATAGTAGCAGAGATGAAAGGAGGTTGCTGGCTAGAAAGGTCCTCCAGTCTCCTCTGTTGCTCTGCCAGGATGCTGACTGCATTTGTACTGGCAGCATGGGTAGAACCAGGCAACAGAGGCCCAGATACGGTAGCTGGCCCAGAATAAGCCAGAGTTGACCTTAGAAGAATCAAGTTAGTTCTAGTCTTAGACACTACTGACAGCAACGGAACAGATGGTAAGATGCTTCCAGATAAGGCTGACATCAAGACCAACCCTACTGCACTCTCTTACTCAGCCCTGTGGAAAGGCTCCTCAACCGAGGAAGCAACTTAACAAGTCAGGAGACAGCTGAGCCCTCTGAGAACCATGCTCCACACCACTTGAGGCATGTGAAAGCCCAGCCTGCACGCAGGCAGACCAGCTGTAGGCAAGAGTCTCAACCCAAGAAACAGGGCAGAGAAACCCACTGACATCCTAATAAATCACATGACACTATGCCCTTTCTTGCTCCTTCACAGCATGCCAGCATTGCAAGCCAGAAGTTGCAGAAGTGCTTGCAGAATATTTCTGGCAGAATGTGACATGTCTTGTCAAGGATGTGTGTTAGTACAGGTGTCTGTCGGTTCCCAGAGTATTAAGGTGTTTTCCTGCTACAGTCAAGTAACATAAAGGACTAGAAAGCACAAAAAAGCCAAATAATTTGGCCATATTTGGATGAGAAAAGGGGAAACACAACATAATATTTTAGCAGCATTAACAATCTCATTCTTTGTATTACAGTTATTGTACATCTCCAATATATTATCAATATATTCACACTCTGCCATTGTGTATCTCACTGCATTTTCATACAAAACCAATTCTTTGCCACCAAAAGTGGCTTTCATAATGATAAAAAAGAGATATGTGAAATCTGAAAACTGCTTACTGTTATCTGACTTACACCTCCTAAAAAAGGCAGAGGAAAAGACAAATGAGCCTTCACAGAACGCAAACAGGTGGCCAGCAAAGCTGATATATACTGGTCCAATCTAAAGAACTGGGTTGATTTTGCTTTTTATGGATTTAGTTAATGTGTCAAGCCACTGGGATCTTGCACTTTTTGTGCATAAGACCTGCTCCTAGACTAATATTTTTCTTCTTTTTTTTTTTTCCAATTTTTTAAGGCAGATCACAAACTTTTAAAGATAGTGACCACCATCTATTCCTTCAAACTCCTTCCTTCCATCTTCCACTTGTATTTTATAAAAATCTTGTCTCAGCTAAAGGCATTCTGGGTATTTTGTATATAATGCAAGTGTTAACTTAATGAATGCTTGTACAGTACTGGTCCTTTAGCCATATTATGTGAAAAACAGGTGCATTGGACATGGGCCATAGCAAAATAAATTTGTTTCAGAAGTCTAATTGCTGTAATATCAATACTGGCAGGCATTTGCTAATTTTTTTTTTTATTTTTTTTTGAGTAGGATCATTTTTGCAGTGAAGAAATACCAGAAACACAGATTCCGGGTATTCTTCCACTGCAATTTGCTGGATTTTTTTACGTATTCCCAAAATGTGGGTCTCTTTTACTTAGATCAGAGATGGCCAACTTTGCAGATAGCTGCAGAAACCCCAGTAAGTAGGCTTTCTTCTTTCCCACTAATGGTCAGAGTTTGTCTTTAGCTCAACTCTGTGTTTTGACCATTTTCTATTTGTGTCCTTCATGTTCTGTTTGAAATACCTTAAAACCTAGAAACACTCCACCATACACAGTTGATCTCATTCAAACTCATGTGCCAATACTAAGCAATGCAAAATATTTCCTGACAAACACAAGCATTCTTCTACCATGTCTTGTACCTTAATCAAGTGAAGTCAGTGGAAGACTGCTTGGCTCAGATTTGCAGAGCCTGGTGTTTCAAGGTATTCAGCCACCTAAGGGAGCAGGAAGCACCTTACGGATTTCCCAGAACGTATGGGAAACTTTTGTCATAAGGTATGACCCAAGTTCCAGATGATTCACTAGCATTTCATTTAGTGATGTTGCAACTGGCAGGGTGGGTTACATTCGTGCTTAACCCTTGGTGTTAGATAATGTTGCAGCAAGTATAAACACAAATGACAAGAATCTATACCCTATAATTCTATTCTGAATTAATACCTTTAATTTAGCAGTGTCCAGCTAAACTAACAGAACCAGATTTACAGAAATTCAAGGCTGGGTTTTGCATCCAATAGTTGTCTTAGGATTCAACGGCAGTTTCAACACCAGAAGGCTTTCATTTTTGCAGATGTTGATTGCTGAGCCAAAACAGCATGCACAGTTTCATAGACATAGTATCGACTATCATCCAAGACTAAAACTTATTCACTCACTATTAGCAATGGATTAAATTACCAGGAGTGTTGAGGAGTGCTCTATTCAACAGTATTCTCCACTATTCTTGCTATAAATTTGCTTTCAAAGTAAGTATTTTATGCAGCTGTTGTAAATGGGAAACAAATTTCACTTTAACAAAAACTATTTGTTATGACGCATACCATTATTAATGGATTACACTTCTAATCCACTTTGTCACACAAACAGAAAATCTACAGTTTGATAGGATTAAACATTTATCAAAGATTTTTTATCATTATTATTAGTGCTTTTCAAACACAGTTATTTTCTACAGATTTTTTTTTTTTTCTTGCACTAGTAAGTGTTTTAACTTCTTCAAAATAAATGTTTATTTTGGACTTTAAAGCCAGGCAGTTGCTGGTTTCCGAAAAGATCAGTGACTCACTCATACCTCCATTAACTTCAATGGGAAGAGGAGCATGGCCTGAGAAAATAATCTGTAAAAAACCAAATCTATATCCTGTCAACCCAATAGACATTAAAGGAATTAATTACAAATCTCAGGAGTGAGGACAGTTGAAATGACATAGCATATAAAGATATCTTTAATAATTATCTTGACAATTTCTAATCACATTTAAATTCCTGTAAAGTTATCAAAACATTTGAGTAATCTGAGCTTGAGATGTTTTCTATTTACTCAGAATTCAAAGAGCTCCTTTCAAGTGAAAGGTAGAAACAGCTTTGAAGAGAAATGACAAAGGAGTGAGGGAAACCCTAAACAAATCACACTTCTGATTTAAGTATTATGTCCTTAATGTAATCTCCTACATTTCTCATATTTCTTACAGACTTTACACAATGCATTCAGCACCGACATAAGAGCATATTAGTCATCAGATAATTTTTTTCTAAATACTATCTTAAGCATAAATTGTAAAATTATTCCGTTTGGTTTGCCTGTTCGAAATGTTCTACACCTTGTCTTCTAATCTCTGCACCATGCCATTGGAAATTATTTGCAGTGTTCACAAAGACTTTCTCATCCCTACTCCCACTGACAGAAAACATATGCTGTTCATTATTTTGATGCAAATAGGTAGTTAATTGTTTGCTTTAAAAACAGGGTGTTTGTGCATTATTTAATTCCCTAAACCAGCAAACTATATATTCGTGTTTGTACAAATTGGTCTTGCTATTGCTACATTTGAAACAAAACATATACTAAATGCAAAATGGATTCTGGCCTATAAGTCATTTCCTCCTCTATGTTTGTTTGCAATCAGATAATTCTGAAGAGTTTGACTCTTCTGTCTTTTCTCCCAGCCAAAATCCTACCTACTAGTTTTGATAGACTTGCACACATCAATAATGAAGGCCTTTAATTTGTAATGGAATCCAAGTTGTTGCAAAAACAGCATGTAATATGAAAAGCACAAGAAGTAAAAAACAGCGTAGAAATACAACTTTGAATTGGATTAGGTGGTCACCCCAATGCAATTCTGAAGAACGCCTCTCTTGAGATTTTGAGGGGGTCTCTATACTCTACAGCAATAAAAATACTAAACATCCCTACTAACGAGTATTCTACTGCTTTTAGACACGAAAGAAAGAAACACTGGGTGGGAAATACTAATCAGCTTCAATAGGAAGACAACAAGATTATTGATCTTAAACCCAGTATTTTTTTGGAATCTGCTTGGTAATATGCCCATAGAGAGAAATCTGCTGAGAAAACAAAGGACGACAGAGCTCTTCTGAGCAGTCAGCCTAGAAAGTAAAATATTTTAAAAATGGATTGCATAGCATGCCTTACACAATAAGAAAGATAATAGTGATAATAATAATGTGGAAGAACAGAAGGATGTTTTGAATTGAAGATGATGCTTTAGACTTAAGGTTCTAAAACCAAAATGTCCTCACCCTACTTTACAGAAAACAAGCACTGTACATGAGGAAAAAATACACAGCCTGTGTTGTTCTAAACCTACCCTCTATTATGGTAACGTTTAAGCATTCTTAGTTGCTAGCCATCATGTAATTTTTTCTTTTTTAAGAATAGCAAATATATTTGCAGAACAGAGAAGTTTGATTTTCAGGAGTTTTGGGGAAGTTCCTATTTAAGAGTTCACATCATCACATGGTAAAGTGAGATAAAGCACTTGACACTTTAGATTTCACTACTAGAAAATTCCTCTGGAGATACCACGATGTGCACTATTCATATTTTCAGATTTTGTTCATCAGGCTTACTTCACATGACAGTGTGGGCTACATGTTCATCACTCTGTACTGTTAGCTGAGCAACTTGCTGTGTGGTTTCAGGGTGCTTATTTCCCTCTCTGTGAAACAGCACTGCTTACTCAGACCAAAACAAGAATAAAGCACTGTGCATGAGAACACCGTTTCTGGATTACATTACTTCAAAGGGGAATCTTCCTGACCTTTAGGGCAGTCAACTTCCAGAACTGACAAACGATCCCTCCTTTTCTCTTCACCACATTTCTTCATGCAACAAAGCGTAGTGAGCTCCTTCCCTTTACACAATCCTCTGCTACATCAGTTAAATCAGATGAAGCTAATTATTACCATTGGTTCCTTTTTTTCCCCATTTTGGCTAGGAGAGGGATAACACAGGACACATCACGTTTCTAAACGCACAACAGAACGGGCATTGTCATTATTGTTAATTATTTTTAGCTGTTGGTTTGAAATACTGGCACCCAACACGCACCCTGAGAACAGGACCCGACAAGAAGCCTACGCAACGAGCAGACGCCAAGGAGGGGTAGGTGAAGGACGGGTGGTGAAGGAGTGGTGGCTGAAGGGGGGTGCGCTTGCCCTGCCGCCCAGCGGGCCCCGGGGCAATGGCTCATCCCCCGGCCAGGCAGGAGCTGCATCCCCAGCGGAAAGGGCGGCTGCGGGGC
>NW_009931903.1:0-11398 GCF_000696875.1 Nestor notabilis
GACCTCTCCGGCGCACCCCTGCCGGGACCCCGGGTTCGCCCGGCCCGCCACCCGCGCTGGGGTCCGCTGGCTTCCCCTAGACGATAAAATGGCCGCAGTAGGGCTGCGCCCGGTAATGCCTCGGGCTCTCCCGCTCCCCCCTTGATCAGCTCGGAGGCGGCAGCTTTTGGGAGGGGAGGAGGGGGATCGGTCTGCGTAAAATGAATGGACTCTCAGTAGCGTGGGAGTCCACGGTGCAGCTCTAGGGCCCGCTGGTCTGTTACCGTGCTCACGCTTGGGTTAAAGGCCATACAGGTCTTACGAGTTCTTATAAAACCTGTGGCCTAATCAAGGCATATTTAAATGCAAAATTGGATTCTGCAAAACGAACAGCGTTGCCAAGCCCACTGTACAGAAATTGCAAGTCATGCTCTCAGGTGTATTTGAAATTTAAACCCCCTTTTTTAGCATGCGAGGTTTTACATTTTAAAGACTTCCTGCGAAGCCTAAGTATGAAAAATACATTCCTTTAAAAACTGGGAGGTAAACTGTGACAGTTTTGAGGTAGGGAAAACTAGATCCTCCTTTCTTGGATGGGTTCCTTCATCTGGAATTCTACTGACCTGGCTTTTGCTGAAGAACTGGGGAATTTTTATGTTTAAAGTAGCTCGTTTCCAAAATTACTAATGCCTGAAAAATGAGCTTCCAAAGATGCTTGAACTTGAGAGTTTGTAGACTAAAGTCCTAAATTAGACAAGTTCAAGTACCTAGTGCATATAGAAATTAAAAACTGAATTTTCTGTATTGACACCAATAATTGCCATAAGCCAGAGTATTTAAAAATACTGTAAGTGGGAGTGCTCAGTTTTTACACCAGCAAGAGGTACAAAGAAGCAGATAAGACTGCAGAACTGGCCTGGAAGAAAACAAAATGAGACATAAGGCTGCTCCCCAAATGCTACCTCACACCACCAGAACTAATGAGCAATTAGAAAGAATTCCAAAAGCTGGAACAGTGCTGGCCAACCTACCTGTCCTGATCTTCAGAATCTCCTTAGAAAAAAGACTTCTCAATAAAATGTTCTTGTTTCATTAGTAATAGAATTAAAAGGAAAAAACTGGGAAAAATTGGTGCAAGCTAATTATATACAGAAACCAGAAGACCGTAATAGAAATGCTTAATAGAAACCTAATATTTAAAAAAACAAACAACAAAACAAAACAAAAAACCCAAAACCAACATGAACCAGCCCACAAACAAAAAAACCCAGAAAAATGGAAATTTCTTAAAAAATACCCTATTGTATCTCTGAAGGGCATTGTCTAGATGGAGGGTTTACTGCAGAGATTACAGCATTAATCCACAAAACCAAGTTCTTAGGGACAGTTGAGACCAGACTGCTTCATGTCTACTCAGTTACTCACTAAAAAACTAAGAATTACAAGGTTTTTGAATAAATGTTTGATACACAGTAGTGTGCTTTTGTTGATCAAGTCAAGGTATCAAATACAGCTCCACAGTCTTATTTCTAATGAACTGAGGTACAGTGTAGATTATATCTTCTGAAGTAGAAATGGCAGGGAAAGAAGTTACCCAATATTCATCTAAATGCACGGTTGATTTTAGACTTTTTGATTGGTAATCTGCTTTTCAACGGAGAGGAGCTGCCCCAGAATTATATCTGACTGCAGTGGTCTTTTTTCCTTTCTTTTGAAGCTCTCAAAGGATGCAGGAGAATAGCGTGTAGTCAAATCTCTTGTTCATTTGTTTTTCATTAAGCTTTCATTAGTAGTCTGTTCTCAGCCTTGGAGTGGTTTTTGGGTTTTTTTCCATTTGAGAAGTATTTGTGAGGGAATGCAATACTGATGGCACTCAAGTCTTAAAAATCTTTTCAGCATCTTCACTTTACTTAGAACCACAGGTTTTTCTTCGTGTATAAAAAATAGCTGAGTGATCAATGACAAAGAGAAAATCAGCACCCCCCCTTCCTGCTGGGGGAAGTCATACAGAATTTACTGTTTTCTTCCTGTTCTCAGCCAAACTGTTAACTGTATTCACAGAGTAAGATCCCAGGGATGAAATGCATCAGATCATTACTACCTGGCCTTTAGCAGCCACTACAAGTTGACTAGTTCCACTTCGGGTAGTAGGTGTTCACAGGACACAATCTAAGATCCTGAATTTTACAAACATTTGCATGTACACAGCTCTGTTGCCTCAGCACTGCGTAGAGTGAAAAGCTGATTACTTCATTAGGCAATGATGAAGTATTTTTGTTTTACCTTAGAAATCTTTTTTTTCCTTCTCTTCCCACAATGAAGAAATTGTTATTAATGACTATGGCTTAGATTATTCAGTACTGAAATTATGGAAAAAATATTTATTTTTTCCCTCTGTAATTACAATTCCTTCCAATTACTTCTTGTTTCCTCTATGTTTTTTTAAGGTTTGTCAAAAAATGGGGGTGGCTATTCCATAGAAACTCCTGTTTGCTTACGGAAGAAATAAAATGGAATCAGGATTGTACTTTCGTGGTTTCTGTAGTTGTGGTAGTGTACGTAATTTTTTTTACTGCTACATAAATTACATATGGAATTTAAGGGAATTTACAGGCATCTTGACTTATTTTTGTTATTTACAACCCCTGAACCCGTTCTATAGACTGTTAATCAATGCTCTTTAACAGTCCCACCTTTCAGAAAATAATGGTTATGGGCTGAATTATTTTTCACTGTTTCCCACTGATGTTCTTAGTACTGTCCCTTGAATGTATTAATGATGCACAGCCTGTGTCCTTTGTTAAAAAAAAAAAAAACAAACCAAACCAAAAAACATTTTTGTTGCTGTCCTCATGACCTGCTGCCTGGTTTTATTCTGTGCATTTTAAAGCAAAGTCAGATTTATTTCTTGTGCTTGCAATGTCTTGTTCTTGCTATTAAAGCTAGTGTTTTAATTTTGAGGGGTGGGGGGAGAGGTACCTTATTTTATCCCAGGATAGCTCACATACTGTTATGTGTTAAACTCTTCGGTAACATTCACAAATGGAAAAGTACCATTCATTTATGTGTCAGGACTTAAAATGATACATCAGAATGTAGAAAAGTTTTTGTATTACATTTTGGTATCAAAGATAGCTTGTCAAGTAGGTAGCAGATAACTATGGGCTGCTTAAGATCACTGTGACGTTGTCTAAAATTTTTTCATAATTCCTTCCTTGAAGGAGACCTGCTTTTTAAATCTGATCAGCCTACCTCAAAACACAATATTGTGTTGTTGGAGAATGACAATAATAAACAAACAACCTATTAGGTTTCCTGCTACTGTAATAAATGTCAATTCATTGCTGTGACTGTTGCATATCTGCTGCACTGTCTCAGTGCATTATAACCAAAGAGAAACAGTTTTGCTTTAAATCTGCAAGTTCTCTTGTTGGACAGTGAGATGAAGCAACTGTGTTGGGCTAAAAAAAATTATGACTCATCAAGTATCAAAATGAGATTTATCGATATGAAGAGTGATGTGTTAGCATTGTTAGCCATAACACAGCATTAGGTATTGCTTTTGGAAACAAAACATTTTTTTGTGCAGGGTCTGGGCTACACCTGACCATTTTTTGGTGCACAGCCCAGAACCATTACATCAGTGACCTCTCCTGAATAGAAGAATAGTTGTGATCCTGAGAAAAAGTAAAACTATAATTAGAGAATAATTTAAAGTATACGAATGGAATCATACTATGGAAGAAATGACCAATTATAAATCAAATATAAAATATTCCATCTGAAAAATCTTGGACAATCTTTTATATTTTTAATTATTCCATAGTAGTGTATATCAGGTAATTACTTTATGATACATTTTGAGGCAAAATTGATCTTTAACTAAAGAAAAGCAGAACTGTTGATAGTAGTTTTGTAAGTGGTATAAGTGTAAGAGGGCATAAAAGGCTTAAGAGAATGCATCAGATCCATGATTCTGTGAATATATTTCTCAATGTGTGTTCATAATTTCTGTGTAAAAGATACTTCATTTAACTGTTGATTTGTTTTACTGATATTTTGATGCATTTAATAATAGTTGCTGTATGTTTCCTGAAGTAACTGATGGTAATCTGAAATAAACTTTTCTTTTTCTCTTAATATTTTTATGGTGATACTGTAATGGAAATACGTTTTTACATACAGACTGATGAAATACATTTATCAATTGCAATCCAAGCTTTATGATTAGGCAACAGTGTTGTTTGTCTTTCAGCATAACTTTTTTCATCATTTCACTAATAAGAGCAGAAGTTCTAACTGATTTAAAGGAGGAAAAATAGAAAATGTTGTATTCGTCAACATAAATAGTATGGCATAATCATGGTAGTCTTTCATCTGCTAACAAAAATAATATAATGAATGCATCTTCAGTAAGAAATACTAAAATCAAAGACTCTGTAAGCAGGAAAATAAAATAACAGATTTTTTTACTGAAATAAAAATAAAAACGCAGCAAGACTCAGACTGTTGCTTAAGGCATGTCAGGCATCCAAAAACGTCCAGCATACAAAACATACTATGCATATATGCACAGTGTCAGACCCTGTCTCTAATCTCATGCTTTTCAAATCAATGGAAAATATGCCTAGGTCAACTTCTAAAGTATTTTTAAACACATTTAATAGATATTGAAACTTTTTTGAATGAAGTTATACAGAAATCACTCTTGCAATCACATGGGAAGAACTGCCAGGTAGCAGAACTTGCAGATGGCCTCTATAATTATAGTCTGAAACGAGCAGAAAAGGAAACTGTTTTGTAGCTGAAAGCCTTGGAAATACTTTGTCAATAATCATTAGAATCAAGATCTTCATGTTGGTAGAGATGTCTAATTTAAAGAAATGCATAAAATAAACTGAAAATACCTAACTGAAATTGTTTCTGCAGGGTGACGCATCTTAGAGAAGGATCACCTTTTCCCTGCCTGTCTGTTTCATTAGGTAACCCATTTGTCTAAAGCTTTAAAAATACTTGGGTTTCAGAGCAATTAAGGCAATCTTTTATCAAAAGTTATTACATGTTTCCTGTAGGAAACTTTTATGTATATCCACTCATCGTTATAAAAATAAATTACACCAAAGGCATGCAAAACAGCAGGTACTAACCCATGTGCATACAGGCAAAAATACATACTAAAGTAAAGAAGAAGGTCAGGTTTATGTACAAGGAAATGTATCATAATCATAATGAAAGCAGAGGTAAAAAATCAGTACATCCTACCTATACACAGTGTGCATGACTTACTCCCCTACTGCTCATGCTGCTGGCACAGGCACTGAGTTTGTTTCTTAGAAATTCCGCTGCTAATCAGAAGGGCTTCTGAAACCTCTTTCTCAATGTACAAAGGAGATTAAAGATTTGGACTATGATGATGGATGTGCTTCTGTCTGTGTACTTCAGTTGTTAAGTGCAGTGGTGTACTTGGTGTCATCTGTGAAGTGGAACCAGTAAGAGCATGTGTAAGAATGACCATACTACAGAGAAGAGAATCTACACAATACAGGCTTTGAAAGATGTAAAGGACACACATTTCATTTGTCCTTCTCCATAGAGATAAGTTGTAAAGATGTAAAATGTCATTGGAATATGCCCTTAAAAATCTCATTTTAAGGTTGATCTTCAGTCATCACAGTGTATTAGAAAGCTGGGTGTTTGGTTTTTTTTATCCATATTAACCTAAATAATCTTCTCTAGAAATAAGTTTCTTTTATCTCAGTTAGAGTTCACTTTGTGCTTTTGAGTAACTTTTCTATACTGCGGTATTGCTGATGTGTTTCTCTGTCTTTTTTACAGTTCCTTCACTCTTCCTTCATTTCTTAATTTTAATCTGTCCGGAGTCTCTTTTACTTGTCTGTATTTTAAAGTGAGACATTCAAAACAGGATGCAATACTAATATAGGTCTCTACAAAGCCAAATAAAGCAAAATGACTCTCTTGTGCTTCTGACATACTGCAATTCCCTTTAATATATCCTAAAATATTTGTCAAAAAAATCACAGTTGGATCATGGTCATTTGTAGTCCTACATAAATTGCAGGTCCTTTTCTCTGCTGTTTTTCCCTAGCCATGAACCATATCTCATTTTGGATTAGTTTAGTTGATTCCTCCTTCTGAAGTGTATGATTTTCTACTTGTCTTCACTGTGTACCATCTTGCTTGTTTTAGATAATTTATTTTCATTTATCCAGATCCCTTTGAACTCTAATCCTGTCCTTAACCTCAGGAGACTGGAATATGAGTCCCAAAGATGTGTAATAAGACTTTTGTATCTGTGTAGAAGTCCAAAGTTCTTTGCTCTTCTGAGTCTTTTTTCTACAAGATGAGGAATGTCATTCTGAGATATTATTTCCTCTATTAGAAGGATGTGGATGTCCACTGCTAATCTTGAAGATGTCATTTACGTTATTTAATGGGGGTGTATCCTAACAGCCCCAGTCCACATGAAATACTCAGAGTAATTGTCAAATGGTGGCATGTGTATTTAGAGGGCTCGAGGCAAAGATGAAGGTTTCTCCAGAATTGTATGGATAACAAAACTAGCCCCTGTATGAACCCTATGAAATAAGAGGTAAGAAATATTCATGGAGTAGAGCCTGAGAGAGGCTCCTCTGAGAGAGGGGAGGTTAAAGAAATGGGAGTTGTCTCATACTGTATAAGGACTTATCAGTGGGAGGGAATGTTCTAACTCATAGTGTTTTGTGAGTTCTGCGGGATTTGTTAACAAGCTGTCCCAATTTGTAAAGTGGCCTATCACAAGCACGTGTTTTAAGTTTAAAGATTCTCCAAGTCTTTATGCTCTTTGATAAATGACAGTGTTATGTATTCTCTCTTTGATTCATTCCCGGCATATATAATCCTTATCATTAGCTGCATGTAAAAAAATTAGATTAATCTGGTTGTCATTGGTGTATTATTCCTAATGGGTACCATCAGGTCATGTTCTTCTTCAAGTAGTCACATGTAGCTGTTAAAAGAAGGAGGCCAAGAGGCCAGGAGACAATGGGGTCAGGGAATAGCTGCTACCGCTCCAAGTCCTGTCAGAAGTCATTGCAGCCCGTATAATAACACGCTCATGTCACATAAAAATGTCTGTAGCATTGCTGTTGATTTTGTCAAAAGCTATGGAGATGTTAACTGCTCTGAGCATAACCAGTGTATGATTTGCCTCACATTTTTACAGGAGTGGGTTAGACTGGTTTTGGTGCTTCACTCCTTTTTCTGTGAAAAATTCTTGAGAGTCACTTTGGTACTTACTTGTCTTTTCTGGGAGCATGAGGTGCACAGGAGTTTGTACATATTGTGAACATATGTAAGCATATTACTCAGACTAGTGCTCAGAAAAAAAGATACCGTTCCTGTTAATATTATGAAGACGTTAATCTCTATTTCTTTTTTCAGAAAAACCTGTAATCTGTGATTAAATTTGCTTACTTTAATATATCAAATTCTGTAAATTTCTGTGAAAGGCCCCTAGATCAGAAGCACTGTTTTCTTTAATTTTAAACAAAACAAAGATACAAGCTATGAAAACTGATCAGTTTTCTGTCAGTTTGAAGATGTATGTACTTTGACTGAGGATTTATGGTTGCTAAAACAATGTGAAATTTTAGCAGCCTGTTTAAATTATGGTTACCATATGAGGACATTTGAAGTGGAGCTGACCTATTATTAATGTCTGTCCTGTTTGCTGCCTTGTAGTATTGAAGCTAAAAGTATTGATTTACAGCATAGAAAAGTTTTAAAGTGCTGTATCAGTTTTCATCATAAAAATTCCAGACTCTGTACCACCCACAAGGATGAATAAAGTTTGTAATCATTCTATGGAAAATTCAGCAAGTGAAATAGAATCTTCTTAAGAACAGATTGTATAATTTCAGGGAAAGAAAACTAAATCTTATTCATTACCCATAAGTAGTTTTCCAAGAGGAAAATTAACATTGAAATATCATCATGACACTTACAATGTATTGGGAAGAAATTCGACACTGTAGAATGTTTCCTTTATTACTGCATGAAACTTTGATGCTTTCATACAGCAGAAGATTCAAAGAGGCCTTAGAACAATATATACGCTGTCTCTATTAAACTATATTATAGCAGTTTTGTGGTTTCTAATTTGCAGGATCTGATTAACAATGTTTTCATAGTTTTGAGGTATTGAGTTCTGTTACTGTCCTCATCAGTTCATTTAATAGCAACCCATCAGCTACCATCTTCTCCTCCACCCAAGACTCAACCTTGTTTTCAGAGTCGACATGACATCTATCCAATACCGTCTCACTGCTCCCTGTGACTCCTGCACTAAATGCAATCCTTCAGCTTCTTCTCTGTCAATGTTCAAGTTCTTTCCTTCTTTCTCTCTGGCTCTTTCCTTTTACTCGGTTTCTGTTTTCAGCTTTTTTCTGCCTACTTTTTCAGTAACAAAATCCCTCCCATGCTTCCAGAGGAGATTTCTGCAACCCTTTTCTTCCACAGTTGCCACTCAATTTCTGCCTTTTTTTGTGGTTCCCTCCCACTTCTGCTTCTATTATATTAGTTAGGATCCATGATCCGTATTCAATAACTGAGGATACTGATAAGTGAATAGAAAGAAAATTTTGTCCCTATTTCTTGAGTCTGTTTTCTTCTAGTGCCATAATTCAGTGTGGTAATGAACTGCATTCTTCTATTCTTGTATTAGCTAGCACATCATTTTGTTTTTAAAAATGTTGCATATGTGCATGTAAGACTGAAACAGCAATCCAACAAATGTCATACTTAGTGCAAGAACCTCAAGAAAAATATAATTAATGCAACACAATGTTTGAGATTTTAAGCCCAACAAAAGCCAGACCATTTAGAGCTAAGGTTCCCATAGCAACCTTACTCTGTCTCCTCCTGTGTCTGTGTGATAGGGCCTTTTTTTACATGACCACATATTGCTAGAGAACATGCTGTATTATTCCATAAATAGAACATCAGTTTAATAGGTGAGTTAACTACACAAGGACTTACAAAATTATATATGTGTTTTAAAGGAAATTGCATCAGTGTGGCTTGCAGAGGTACTGTATGTATATAAATACTAGAAGAAATTTTCATGTAAGCTTCAACATGATGTTACAACATCATTAGCATCCTGCCTGCAGGTGAATTTTTGACACGTTTTTAGTTTCCCAGTTATCTATTTCCTTGTATATATAGAAAATATAAAGGCTAAATAATTATGGAAAGAAAATTGTTGGTACTTCTTAAAAATAACAACAGGAGACTCTTCAACATTAAGTGATTATTTTCCAGAGTAGGCAGCTATGTAAAAGCATATGGGAACAAAAAAGAGGAAGGCTTTTGTCAGTCTTCAGGGCCTGAAATAATCCCATTTAACTCTAAGCACTTAAATAAAAAGGGTAAAGTTGTATGTACCTTGTAATTTCTGTACAGTTTAGGGAGGTAGAAGAGCATCTCCAGAGCATGATTCACTCTCTGAAGATGTGATTTCCCTTTTGCCTGTCTTACTCTACTGAATATACGGTAGGTCTGGAGAAACCAGTCAAGATTCCTTCCTAGCCCAATTTAATGCTTAAAGTAGGATAAATCCAAGCTGTGTTGTCCAAGAAAAAGGAATGAGATTTTCAGACAGTTCTGAGTACTTTATGTGCCTTATGGATTAGATACAGGAATCTCCCCCAGACTACACTGATGGCCAATCAATGTTTAAGTCCCTAACTTTACCTTCACTTTGCAATACGAATATGGTCTGGATTAGATAGAACAACACAGGCCATCTCTTTCGAGTAAGTATAGAACAGCACTGTGATTAGCCTGGGTTTAGATCGACTGCAGAAAGACAAATTACACCTTACTTGAGCAATTATTAAAATGTTGCAGACAATAATACCTAATTTATACATAAAGAATGCTGGAAGAACTTAACTTCATTTGTGTGTGTGTGTATTTAAACCAGCAGAACAAGTTAACATTAATTCAGCACTTTACGTTCTTCAGCTGTGACATTTTTGATAGAGGACTGCCTCAGAGAACCTGGGGATATATTTTTACAGGCATTGGATAAGGTACCTCAGCACTCAACTCATGAGTTTTGATTTCTACTTCTGGATGCTGTGTTAGGCACTGCAGCTCAAAAGTAATCAAACCCTAAGTTTTTGTTGGATCTAGATCAAGGTGACAACGTTGAGATCCCTGGTAATTTATCTGTACCCTTGAAATGTATGTTTGGAATTGGAAGTGTTGTGTATGACACTGATACAAAACTCTAGCAAACCACATGGTAATCAGTTAATTTGGAGGGGATTTTAAAACAAAAATAATACAATGAAGAAAATCAAGGAATAACACAAAGAAGTACTCCTGATGAAAAAGAAATATCATCCACTTCCTCAGCTGGGCTGCAGAATAAGTTTTCCATATTCAGTATATTTGTAATAAAGACCTACAGAGAATACCTGGTGAATGTTTTGACAATTGCTAGAAGCTGAGCAAGTGGATACTGCTAGTATTCAACCACTGCTAGCTCTAAAGAAATCTGACACTCATCAATTAGATGACTGGCAAATTCCTGAAGTATCTGCTTTCCCATAATAATATATAGAGAACAATGAGACAATGTGTCCAAATGAAAGTGGGTAGCACTCTGAAATGCTGAACAGTTCCCCAGAGAAATAATAATGAGGAACTATTTATTCAGCTATTATTGTCTTTCTCACAGGGATATTACAAGGCAGTAATCATATTGTGCTGTACTAGTTAAAATTTGTTGGAACTAGCACATTTAATTGTAAACCTTCATTTAAGATACTGAAAGAAAGTTAAGGTTTGGGGGTTTTTTCACCCAAACAAAAAGCAAATGCATGAGATCCTAGAGGTCTGAATGCTCTGAATGAAAAGCTTTCATCTAGATACAGTTCACAGAGGCAAAGTGGGGAAATAGTTCAGCTGAAAATATATAAACAACAAATAGAAACATAATGGGAAAAAAGCTTGAGAGTTTGAAGAGTTACGAGTGTGTGACTGCTGTTAGATGTCAAGGCTTGTATGTCAGAGCGCAGGCTAAAATCTTTTCTGATGCTATGAACAGGGGAACTCTTTAAGTTGTCTAAATCCTGTTATACCCTGGGAAGTAGAGCCTTGCAAATTCTCTTAAGTACAACTGGTATCAATACAAGTACAAAGAGTATCAGTACAAGAATATTTCACCTCCTTACCTATTTGTCCTTAGTTGATACAGTTCAAAACTCTCTATAGTGGGTCAATATATACCTTTAACTTACGTTATAAAGTTCACAGACAACAGAATTATTATTTCTTCTTCTACGACAAGTTACTTCAGCTTCTCACTCACTAGGAGAGCAGCACCCAACACTGGCCGGCATGTGAGGAA
>NW_009931903.1:11429-11856 GCF_000696875.1 Nestor notabilis
CTTGGACTAACCGTATCCTGAGACAAAAACCTCATTAGCCCTGAGGGTCCACAGGCAAAAGTGTTGGTTTCTTACCAGGTTTTAAGTTGGTTATTTTTTTAAAACTTGTTCACACATGGTTACTTACGGGCCTGTAGCAACTGCCTGGAGAAAGTGGATTTTGAAACAGGACAGGAAAACATCTTTCCTGCGTTACCAAGGGAAAGGCCCACGTGTCGGAGAGGAAGAGAAAGCTTTGACGTGCGGGAAGGACCAAAAAAGACGCCTGTGGTCCACAGACAAAAGTCACCTGCCGGGGGAGCCTCCAGGTGAGGTTCCCTGGGGCAGCTCCCTCTGCCGGAGCCCAGAGGAACGTCTGCGCCGCAGCTGCCCTGGCAGTTGCCGGGACCCGCCCAACGGTCACGCCAACCGCCAACCGACCCCCGCC
>NW_009931904.1:0-6290 GCF_000696875.1 Nestor notabilis
TGGATCAAAGGTCAAAAATATCACAAGGTTTATTTTAATAGCTCTAAGTGCTGTGTTAATAATTACCTTTTGTCTTCCTTATCTTTTTTCTTGTGTTCAAGGATCAATCGAACAAAGTATGAATCAGGTTATTGTCACACAGTTATATGAGAACCTTGCCCATTCACAGATAAATAAACAATGGGGAAATGTGGGAGACAATGGAAACTATTTGATTATTGCCAAAGAGAAGTAACTGCTTGGCTGGAGAAGAAAGAGTTGAAGAAGAAACAAAGTACAATCAAGCAGAGCAACCCAGCTGGCTGAGGAGGAGAGAGCATAAAGATAAGAGACTGGCAATTCTGGGACTGGTTGTGAGAAAGCAAGCAGTGTTAAAAAACAAACTATAAGTCAGGAACTAAACATGATAGGCTACAAATAGAATGGTATAAAAAGTTAGAGCAGTAGGCAATAAAGTGATCCACTGCATGAAGATGCTCTGGGTCGGTGCCTTCATCCCCTCACTTTATGAGACTTTATCTTGATTGATCTACACCTGAACAGTACAGATAACTTCTGTATTGAACAGCTGGGTACAACTTCTTTCATCCTGAGCCACACAGACTCAGAAGTGAGATGAGAATTATAAAGGTCACTGTAAACCATAATAAAACTCTTCATTTCTTAGCATAGCTCAGATACTTCAGAGCAATGTTTTCTCTGCCTCTCCTCCTTCAAACATGCAGAAATAATAACTGAACTTATACTAATGATGTTTGGAATCCACTAATAGCCCCATAGGGCAATGTGACAAACATAAAAGGTAGAGGTTCAAAATAAATCCTTCTCTTTTTTTTTAATTATCTTTTTAACTTTCCCCTCAATTCTGGGGATTTTGAACAGCACTGTTGTAGTGACATCCAAACAAACTTCAGATGAGCTCACTTTGCTCTCAGTAGCAGTCTAAACATACATCAGCAGAAACCCTATTCGAGTTAGACCATATGGAATTTTGTGTACACTACCTGCTAGCTAAAGAAATATCATTGTGTAAACCTTCATTCTACACTCCATGTGTGAGAAATCCTCCGTGTGTCATAGAATCATAGCATCATAGAATAGTTCGGGTTGGATAGGTCCTTAAGATCATCCAGTTCCAACTCCCTGCCATGGGCAGGGACATCTGACACAAGATCATGTCACCCAAGGCTCTGTCCAACCTGGCCTTGAACACTGCCAGGGATGAAGCATTTCACAGCTTCCTTGGACAACCTGTGCCAGCGTCTCACCACCCTCACAGTAGAGAACTTCTTCCTTATATCCAACCTGAACTTTCCCTGTTTAAGTTTAAACCCATTCCCCCTTGTCCTGTCACTACAGTCCCTGATGAAAAGTCCCTCTCCAGAATCCTTGTAGCTCCCTTCAGCTGGGGAATCTCCACCCTTGGAGCTGTTCCAAAATCACCTGGAGAAGGCCCTGAGTAATTCGATCATGTCTGGATGTAGCTCTGCTGTGAACAAGGGCTTGGAGACTTGGACTAGAGAGGTCCCTTCTGGCTTAAATCTCTCTGCCAGTAATTCTAATAAAGATTAAAAAGCCTTATTGCTCCGTGGCAAATTTGATCCTTTGTTCAATTATAATAAAAAAGTTTCATCATCATTTCAAGTCATATGTACAATAACTTGGGGATTACTGTTTTGACCTTTATAAAGTTAATTTCCCTCCCAATTCCTCCATAGGCTCTCACTTGCTGTCTTATCAAATGTAATCCACAGGGCTTCGTTTAGGGGTCAGAGTCCACCGATAACTTTACTTTCTCTTCCTCCTACTGAAAAACTTTCCTTTCTCTTCCTCCTACTGAAAAACCTTCAAGAATCCCTTGCTGGATTTTTTGACCTGACACTCTCACATTTCCTTATATTCTGTCACTTGAACCAAAAACCAGCTCTCCAATAGCAGATGCAAAGTTTCCAACACATCCCCATCCATATCCTCCCTTAAAGCTTTCCTTTGCTGTGACATCTGTGAAGAGCTCACAGGATTTAGTGCTCCAGTGCTGACACCAGCCTACAGCCCTGTTATGTGCCTCACTTAACTTCCCATATTTAGCTCTTGACCTTAAAAAGTTTTGCAGGATTACACTCCTATCTAGTGGGGGGTTAGCTGTGTCTATGAAATGCCAAAGAGAGGTTTCTAGAGTTATAGAAACATTTAGGTTGAAAGGAACCTCTAAAGTTTTCTACTGTAAGCCCCTGCTCATGGCAGGATGGATATGTTGTAAAATCCATGTAAGATCTCTAAAAACATCACAGCTTCTTCCAGCAATAATTCTAGTGTTTCTGTCCAGCAGGAAAACAAAGACCAGATTCCTTCCTTCCTCTTTTTGTATTTGAAGACTACACTCAACTCTTCTTATTAACTACTTTACACTAAACAGACTTAGCTTTGTCAACCATTCCATATGTTTTTAAAAAGCCCTATCTTTGCTGTGGCCTTCTTCAGACATATCCATCCTCTTTAGAAAGCAAAAATAATGTGAAAACAGGAATTAACCAAGGGAAGAGAAGGTGCACTAACCTGGTATTTGGTAGCTCAAAGGGAGAGAAACTAAGAACAATGGCCATGTGTTTTCCATGTGTTGGACAGGCATTTCTGTTGAAAAGGGAGCCCAGTGATGTCTGGGAACAAATTTTTTGTAAGATACAATGCTTGATAGAGGACTAGAACAAACAATTATGTCTAAATGGGATTGGAAGAATTCATTATATATTTTTATTCACAACCTGTTGTTACAGAAGTTAGTATCTAAAACTAGAGAATAGAGACTGTAAAAATACTGGTTATAAAACTAGGGGAGAGAAAGCATTGTTGAAGTGGAAGGTTTGTTACTGTAGAACTATGAACATGTTTCCTGCAATGGGCTGAGGTAGTGGGAAATGTTGGGAAAGTGGCTAAAACTGTGCTGGTGGGTGGGAAAAAGGAGAACAATGGCTGTGGGAAGGCAGGACAGCTGATGGAGGCAGCAAGCCTCACCACAGATAACACAGCTTCAGCTGAGCATCGCAGAATGGTCCTCAGCTGAATGAGAGGAATGGCAACCAAGCAGCCTTGTAGCTGTCTCTCAAGGGGAGGGACTGTAACAGAGACAGTAATTTGGGAATTAAGTATTGATTATCTACCATTTTGGACTTCTCTCTTCTTCCTTTGATGATAACACAGGTCGCTAAGCCAAGAGCTTCATGCAAGCACAGGAAATCGGTGACCTGACATGTAGCCTTGTTGATGTGACAGAAATCTCTCCCTCGCTCTGCCCCTCCCTCCTTCACTAAATGTTTTCAACACCTGCTTAGACACAGCAAGTGATAGTAGTTATAGAACCTTTTGCAAGTAGATGAAACCTTACTGAAGAGAAATATAGCCAGTTTCTGATATCCCTGAAGAAAACTAAATCCCTTTAACTGGGTTTTGACAGGTTAATAGTAAGTAATACAGTTGGTCATTTTTATCGTCTACTTAAAAGGAGAAAAAAGCCCAGAGCACCAATTCAAGTGCAGTTTCTACTCCCATTAAAAACCAAAAGATTAACTGAGTGCTCACGTGTTACATCCTAAACTGATACATTACAAGAAACTTCATAGTGTCAGAAACTAGAAGATTACTTCAGCAGAGAAGTTCTTGCATCTTTATTTTTTTCCATTGGACATATGAAACCATTCCGTAATCTGTTTTTTTTTCTTTTTTCCCCACAATGCTTCACTACATTTTGGTGCTGTCCACTCCATGCATAATAAGCACTTATAAAAGCATTCTTTTTTTATCCTTTAATACCACAACCATAAGCCATCCAGATTTAGCTGTACCAATTCTAAAGCTTTACCAGAGGCATACTTGGATCTACACAGCCCTACACCTCAGTATAAGGTGGACTTCCTCCTCAGTCATCCATAGACAGCATAAACATTTAAATGTTCATTTTGCTGATACTTGGAGCTTTCGAGACTCTCTTTGCTGATATATAGCATTTCTAAGCGTATTACTTAGAATGGAACTGCTGTAGATGTGAAAAGGGTAATAATGAAACTGAGATAACCTGACTTGAAATGAGAGCAAAGTTCACTGTGTTGCTAAACTTACACATTCTAGAGTAATAGAATCACAGAACGGTTTGGAGTGGTTGTTGTTCAATGGCAGCATATAAATCCATCCTGTTCTGGGCTGTTTAGTCACTCTTCCTCCATTGGTGTGCTCATTCTCCCTTTTCTCACCAGATAGTGAGCACCGTGGTTAAGGAAGAGCCTTCCCCTTTCCAGCAGCATTGAACCATACGGCTCACAAAACCATGCTGTAAGGTGTGATTTGCCAGTACAGCAAAGCTGATTTCACATATAGCTGCTGCTAGAAAGTGAGGTCCTGGTTTTCTCCTCCAAACCCCACAATGTAAATTTCAATTGCTCTGCTTCCAGACACATGCATTTTTGTGCTGGCTTAATTCTGTGACCTGGCACATCATGAGCTCAGCCAAGCACCAGTGAAAGAGAGGATTTGGCTGGAGCTTGTGTACAAGCTGCCTGTTGCGGTAGGAGTGCTCTCCCTTCCCAGCTCCCCATCCTCTCCAGTAACATCCTGCCTGACAGAGCAGGGGTCCCTTGAAGCATCCTGCAGCAGGGCACTTTATAAGTGACCTTGAAAGAAGCTTATGTTTAATGACAACTTAGAGCAGCACCAGCTCTCTAAGTGTAAGTACAACTACATTCTTTCTTGGGAGTTGTGATGAATGAAAAACTTGCTGTACTCCCTGCTTCCCTTGATGCCTCTCACAAGACTGTGCACAGTGTCTGGCCAGTCTGACCATACCCAAGGTATATTTGAGATCTACCACTACTGAGCTTGTGAGCATTTGATTTGCTTGCTCCAATAATCACTAAATCTCCTCTGAGTCCTTGTAGAATCCATGTAGATTTAGCCCAGCTATAAGGAGAGGGCATTGTGTTAAAGACCTCCAGAGGTCCCTTCCACCTCTATCTTTCTGTGAAGCTGAACAGTCGCTCATTCGTATTCACTGCCAGTACAGCTTGCTCATTATTTTACACAGTCGTTACCATTCATCACACTGTTGCTTGGTTTCCAAATCTGGGGACAAAGGCAAAATAAGCCTTGATAGGATGTCTTTTCTTGCTGCTGGGGGTGTTTGCAGGATCTGGATTATTCCTGAGCTAATGAAAATCCCACTGTTTCCTCCCGCTGCAGTGCAGCTCAGCAGTGTGCTGGCCAATTGATGGCTGAAAATATATCCCAGAGTAAACCTGCAATATGAAAATAAGCAAAACTATTGCCACTGCAGCTCTGCCAGAGCCTCCTTTGCTCTGCTTTACCAGATCTGCATCCCTGTGGCTGCTCACGTGGCTATGTAGGTGAGAAGGGGGAAAGTGAATTTAAAATCTTAAATGCCACTTCTGTCACTTGGGTATCTCACGAAGAAACCTTTTGGCAAACTAAGGTTGTGTATTAGATCTGCTTCCCAGATAAGCACAAACATAAACCGCAAAAAGCAAAACTATTTTACAGCCCACGTGTCAAAAGTATTTTGATGGATTTGTTACTGTATTTCAGCTGGCTTCTGGGTAATAGAGACAAGAATCAGAGCTCTAAGTTTTAACACGATGCTCGCTATTCAACAGGCTTTGGGACCAAAGCAATGAAATACCTGGGTTTGGGAAGATCAAAACCAAAACAAAATAGCTAATGATTTTTGAGCGTCATAGCGGCCACTTCTCAAATCCGCTGACTGGGGTGTTTCACAACACTCTGCGAGACATAAATACAGGCAAGTGAGACACCTCTAGCAAACAGCAGCACCGGGCTGGACAAAGGAAGCACCATCAGCTCCCCCTGTCCAAGAAGCTGACATCGAGGTAAGATGCACACTTTTTACATTAAAACTTTCAATGGCTTCTTGAGCAGCTACTGTGAAATGCAGTTGAAGAGAAGAAGGTTTAAGTGCGGAGTGAAGAGCTGCAGTATGTGTGTGGGACTCTGAGGTCTGTAGTCACAGAAACATAACACATCTCTGAGGTGATGAGAAGACGCAGGATAAAAATACTTTACAAAGGGAGAGGGTTGAGAGAGACATTGCTACAGAATTCCAAGGGGTGAAAGTGGGAATATTTTACCCATTGATTTTAGGCATAAGGATCTTGTTGGAACATGATGATGAATATTATTATTATTACTTTTTCTACAGGCAGAAGGTCATTATCCTAGTGCTCAATCAATCAATAAATTTGTGGAATAATTATTGAATATATCTAAAG
>NW_009931905.1:0-224 GCF_000696875.1 Nestor notabilis
CCTGTGCGGCGCCCTCAGTGCCCGGGAGGCTGGAAGGAGGCAGCGCCCTTGAGGCGCTGGGTGTATCTTAAAGCAAAAATTAAAAAACCCCAAGGAACAAAAAGGCTTTTTTCCTGAGAGAATGTGAACTTTGCTGCCACTGCTGTGCGTCCTGCATGAGGAACCCCTCAGGACCTTCCCTTCCAGGGTGCTTCAGGGCAGTGGCTAAAGTACTTTTGGTTTGT
>NW_009931905.1:255-8852 GCF_000696875.1 Nestor notabilis
TAAAGGCAGCTTTACATCAATTCCTTGAAGCATTCCAAGACACTTGACAAATTTTATAAGAGAAAAGCCTGGGTCTTCAAAGCTTGAGACCCTATACCTGGGACTGAGCCTAACAGGCATTACAGATAAGGTTTTTTTAAGTTTATTTTCCTCCGACTCTCCTCAGTCAAGATTAGCTGACAAGCTGTTGTGCACAGGCCCTCTGGGGAAAATAAAATCACCAATCAAAACAGATTGGTTGCAACTATTTTCAAAATGATAATTTAGAGATGAGTCTTGATATTTTCAGCATCAGTACTCAAAAATATTACTGCCACCTGTATTTTGGTTAGGCTTTTGTATGCCCTTTAGTGTTATCCTGAGGAAAGAAAACATTAAACAGAATACTTGAACTAGCATGACAACTCAACACTTCTCCAGCAATAACATAGGAGTTTCTGTTGATAGCTACCCTACAGTCAGAGAGCTGAAAACCACACCGACTCATTCCCAAGGCTACAAATCTTCCAGTACACACACAAGGGGGGAAGATCTCTGTTGACCTAAGCACTTCTGGTGGCACAAGGACAAATTGCTTTGTTCAGAGATGGGTGATCTATCTGGAGCACAGTGCTGTCATGATCCTAAATGTAGCAGTATTGCGGTGGTGTGGATCCTGAAGCATGGGGCGTGCAGTGCCATGTTAGGGTATGGGAGATAATCTCAGCAGCCCCAGTAACTCCTGCCATTATAACTTCCTTCATGCAGTGAAGTACCTTGGCTCATCACGTCAACTGAAGGGCAGGAGGTTTGATATAGGGAGAGGTAGAGAAAGCTCTCCCACTTTCAACAATCTGTCCAAAAGGTTTAATAGCATGAAGCACTGGAGGTTTCCATGATGGCTTTTTCAGTCTCTGGAAGGTTTAAAGTCATATTTCTTACCATCTGTACAAACTGGCCTTGACAGCTTTTTGTGAGAAAAATATTCTTGCTTAGGATATCAATGAGGTTCTGGAGCAGCCTTTCAGTACTGCCACAGAAGGTTTTCAAGACAGAATTCAATACATTTCAAACAGGGATAATCTGATACAGTGCTTGCCTACCATTGGACTACACCCATCAGCTAACAATTTCCTTTCCAGGAATTCCCTTCTGGGTTCTTACAAGAAGAGGTTTGGGCTGTTGCCAAAACGCTCTGGGACATTTGTAGAAAATGAGACAGGCGAGGATGAAAAATTCCTGGGGCAAACTTGGAGGGACCAGCTTTAAAAATAAAAATCCAATTATGTACTGGTGAAAGCCCAAGCATGAAAGCATGTTGAGGAGGCATGGAGGGCTATTTGTTAGTCGCATACTAGAATGGGAGGATCTGAAGCCATATAAGGGGGAAATAGAAAAAGCAGGACTTGTCTCCCTGACAAATTTATTCAGAAGGAAAATATCCTGAGATTTAGATAATAGTGTTAAAAAGTATCTCTTCATGTGGACATTCTGACAGAGGGATTCCCATGAAAGAGCTGTCTTGCTGCCTTTCTCACTTCCGCTTATCTTTAAAGGTGCATAACACTGCCACTGGACAGATGCCACTTCAGCGTGCTCCAAATCCCTAGATTCTTTTTATGTTTAAAGGGTCCATTGTCATTAATGCTAGACAGCAAAATAAAACTGAAAGTGACTTTTTTTTACATTAAAATGCGCATTTACATAATTTTCAGCCTTCCTTTAATTAGCTTCTTTAGTACCACTTTCCAGTTTCCATGCAAGCCTCCACACCAGTGACAACCCCTGTTCCATGCGTAGGCAGACCTTTAGCAGTGTGTGATTTGGCTGGCATAGGAACAAAGTGAATTCAAGAAGTGTGGAGACAGAACAGGCAGGCAGGTATTTTTAAGATCACAAGAACCAGGTTTGCATGGCAAGATACAAAGAAAAAAGATCAAAAATAGACACCAAGCTTCATGAAATGATAAAAAGTTCTTATAAGTCAAGAAGATATATCTTGATCTTAGTCTGAACCTGAGTCACTCCTACCGTATTGATCCAAATGAGTGTTTTACCACATGCTATTTCTAATTGAAGCATCTCTTTTGAAGTACAGAAGAGGATCACTCTGACCATAGCTGTGCATCCAAACACAATGTGGTGGAAGGACCCCTAAACCACGGTATGTGTTAATTGTAAACAGGGTGAGCCAGTGGTGGATGGCTCAGCAATGCTGACAGCAGTTCTGTTCACAGTCAGCCTAAAACCGGGCTGCAGATGTCTTCGCTTCAGCTTGTTGCAGCAGTGCGTGGGACGTCAATTAAAAAAATCGCACTTGACATACCACTGCGCTACAGAAGATGGCACTAAAGATATTTAACTGCTGAGAAAGGGCACTGGGACCTCAGGAGGCCCAGTTTGAAGCAAGGAGAATTAAAATCTTCTCTAGTTATGTTCTACATGGAAGAATCAAAAGACTTTAGAACTAATAAACTAATAAATAAAATGGTAATAAAAATACTGAAGTAGTAGTTTCATCTCATATAGTAATAATCATTATTGTACTAATCAGTGATTAGTGTTCTGTTAGACACTACTGACAAGCACATTAGCTAACACGGCAAGTTAACAAATAAGGACTGGTGACAGGAAGAATTCCTATTTCTATTTGTAGGAAGAGTTATTGTGATTTCTAGTTTGTCGGTATGGAGGCAGAGGAAGATTTACTGACTCGTCCTTGGTTACAAGGTTCTGAGAACGGCACTGAAATCCCAGGCTGGTGTTTTACCCACCAGAACAGGCTTCCTCTCAAAAGTCCTTTGGAAACTGTGGGAAGTCTCCTAATACAGCAAAAAAAACCCCAGACTGTTCTGGGATATGTAGCAGTGAGATGCTTTCAGGTCATCTTCATGGAAGTGAAAGCTCCATGTACAACATAGCAGAGGAAGAACTTTAACACTACAAGCCAGGCATCAGTTAGGAGGAAGAATCAAAAAGAGAGACACAGGACATGCAGAATCTGAAGCAGCATGACTCCTTTTATCATTCTGTCATTGTGTGATGCCTTTTATCCACACTACTGGCAGAAATACAAAGAAATAAATACACTGATATTTGAAATACATTCATGCCTGCCACAAGCCTGGCAGAAAGCTAACCAAGCTGAAAACAAATCAAAATGCAGAGTTCAAATAGTTCTCTGCTGAGTTAGTGACTTGAGTCAACTTACACAAGGCTGGGGAAGATTGTGTCAGAGCAAGGGAGAAGATGGCCAGTAGGTGAGAAGCAGGGAATGGTATAGCAGCAGATAATGGAAAAGGCAGTAAGACTTTCACCTTTCTAGTATCAGTCACTTATGAAAATACAGCCAGAAGCAGTGGTTTGAAATTGCAGTGTGTGTAACAGCAAATAAACTTCTTGTCATTCCGTCTTCCCCTTCCACTCATTCCCTGCAGCTCTTCTTGCCCAACACACTTGGCCTACAGTGCCACAGCCGTGTCAGCATAGACGTTCATACGGCCTCCCTGTAAACCAGATCAAGGAACTGATCCAGCTAAAAACCAATCCAGCAAAGCTAAACCAATCACCCAATCCAGTGCTGAGCGCAGCTGTGAAAACAACTCTGCTGGCACAGTAAAAGGCCCTGGAGTGGAGGCACTGTGTTGAATGGGGTGGGAGAGAGACACAGATGGGATAAGAATGAGCAGGAAGGGATGACATCAGCATTAATGCTCTGAACTAATACTACCAGTGAACAATTCACAGTGCCGAACCACAACCGAAGCTCCTGAACAAGGATATTCTTCATTGTATTCCGGCTTAGAGCAAATACAGTATGTTTTACCAGGAATTTACTTTGCTGACACACACAATGAATTTGTAAAGGCCTCAAATGCTGGCTACCTTCAACAGAAAGGAGCAGCAATAGATGTCTTGCTTTAAAATAGAAAAACAACCTCATGCAGAGGAAGATTTCTCTACAAAATTTAAACTGCAGCACAATGTGAAGGTCTGCCTTTGAACTGAATAAAACAGGAACATACAATGACGTGCTATTGCTGTGAAACTTCTCCTGGACACAGATCAGACTTCAGTGACCTCCACTAATGTTTGCATATATCATCAAATGGGCAGCAAAACTGAAAATTGATCTGGGTTTTGATCTTGCTGTTGGGAACAATGCCTGTTTTGTGAGACACCAAACTGAGGCAGGAGGTTTTTACCCACTGTGCTGGGGGGGGGGAAAAGTAATTCCATCACCAACTTCATTTATGTTAATTACAACTTTATTTACTGACAATGCCACCTCCCATGTTTTGTCTGGTGGGATTTGTTATAGAGCAAGAATGTATTACAATTGCTGAAAGCACAGAGGAACCATGACAAAGGTCATGCTGGATAGATCTTGCACTGACAACGCTACTTGAATTTATGTGAAAATTATTTTTATTCATCAGAAGGAACCTATACAATTGTCTCCTCACAGATTTTAGAAGTTTCTTCTGTCCTAGGTCAGATTCCTATGTCTAGACCATCTACCACAGATGCTGGACTGAATTGCCATTTAGCAGTCTTCACTGATGGAAAGTCTGTCATCCAACTCGGCGCTTAGCCCTCTTCACAGAGAGGTTTTGCCATGACTAGCCTACATCTCATTGTAACAAAAGCCTCTTATTTCTGTCCTGTTGCCAGTGGATATAAACAGTAACAGCTTCATCTTCTTTGCCACAGTCTTTTACATATTTGAAGAATGCTGTTGGGTCTTCCCTTAGATTTTTCCAGGCCAACTGATTTCTTTCAGACTTTCCTCACAGATGCAGTGTTTTAGATATTTGGTTGCATATTATTCCTGACTCCTCCATTTCTTCAGCTGATAAATGGGCTTTTTGGATAGATGGTGCCCCAAAATAGGGTCTAGATAAGGGCTTTCACGTGTTAACAAGAGTGGAAACATCCTATTTTTGACAAATCTTTAATACATACCACTATGATACTTTTCCAAGTCAACAATGTTATTGACTTGGATGATCTGCTACAAACTACCTGTTATTCTACTGATGATCTACTACAAACTCCACTTTTCTCTACAAAACTGTTCTTTGCTATAGAACAGCTCTCCATCCTACAATTCTGCAAGTACTTTGTGTTTCACAATACTAGCACTTAGTCCTTCCTAACTTCACAATCTGCTTTTGTTAAGCCATTTCTCCTGGTGATAAAGATCCTATTGAATTCTAAGCCTATCTTCCCATGTACCTGCAACCCCTCCCAGCTGCACACAGATTATCCCATTTAGTGGATCCTTACATTCTGACAGTGAGTCATTAATAACTATTTTACTGACATACTGTACTGTGGCATAGGCAGAAATTATCCCTGACAAATCCATGTTGCAATCTCTCAGTCTTCCATCAGATAGATAACACTGAGAGAATGATTTAGTCAGTTTGCCCCTCTGTGTCTTTGTGCACACATGTGTGCGTAACTAGTTTTATTTATTTGTGTTGGGGAGATTGTGGAAGCTATTTAAACTGTGTATTAGACACTCAGTCCTTGGAAAAGATGCAGCACATAGGGCAGGAACACATAAGCAGACATTACACTGGTGATGCAACATACAATAGGTTTGAAATCTTTACCACAAAATTATCTTTTTTTTTCCTGGCACCTGTTGCAATGATCTTAACAAACAACACTTGATTAAACTGTTCTGCTTCCTGTGAGCATGATACAGTTGTCACCTTTATCTTTCAGTTGCAGAAACTTGGAAACAATGAGATTCAGAGTTGACTCTGTGTACTAAGACTGTTATAATACTTTCAAATCAAGTGAAAGAAGTCTTGTGACAAAAGAAATGTTGATATTTGGATGCCAAACAAATAGCAAGTTTTCCAGTCACTCCATCAAAAGAAAGAGCAGCATTCAATGTGTGGGAGGAATTTCTATGTGTTGTCTTAAAGATTGAACCTCAGTAGAAAATTATCTGCAAAACACTTAAAAATTTTTAGGATCCCAACTTAACAGTTGAAGACTGCCATTGTCTTTCCCAGCTGATAAGGCTATATTACCATAATTGCCTAGACAACAGAAAAGATGCAGCTTGCCTAAGCAAGTCAGCCTGCCTAGCACAGCTTGTCCACCAGAAAATGCCCCCTGCTTCAGACCAGTGTGACTGCATTCACACACTAGAGTATTTATTATCCTGGGTACTGTGCCAGGCTGTGAGTGAAATGTTAGTTCTTAGCAGTACACAGAATATACACTGCTGTTCAAAACTTTCATCTACAACCTGCAGTGATCCATAGATCAACTGTGAAAGTTCTCTATCAGTTCACTCAAAACATAATTCCCTAAACTTTATGTCCTGTTGATACCATATTGCTTCTTTACCAAAAAGGCTTATGCAAGCATCTGACTACCTGGTGGTATCCTCGGAGAGGATAGTTTTAATAGGTGGCTTGGTCAAATACAATGTATGGAGCATAGAGCAGGCAGATGTAAAATAACTATGGAGTTAGTGGCAGTGATTTAAGGGGCAGAAAAAGGGAGAAGGTGTGTGCAAGTCTGAGCCTAAATTCTATGATAGTACTGGGGGACCAACCATAGCAGGGGCAAGCTATGTTCTCAAAGGTGGAAAGTCAGAGATGTGTCTTGTTTCCTCAGTTGGGCCTGCTAATTAAAGCTTAATACATTTCCAAACATAGGTTATAAAGACTTTTTTTAGTGGTTAGGAAGGCTTATAGAGCTGGGCCAGCTTTACGGGGGAAGTATATATTCTGTAAAAGAAAATGACAATGACAAGCTGGGTTGGTCAGATGGGAAAAAAGTATAATGCATCTCCTGAACTATCTTGAAGATCATTGCCATTAGTCTTAGCTCATTAAGTAGCAAATAGTCACCATTACTCTCGCCACTGCCTACAAACAAGTTCAAATTACTATATAGATAAAACAGAAAATCCAAAGAAACCCATAATTAACACCCAAGGTAGTGGCTGTCCTGACCCATCAGAACAGGTGGCCACAAAATACAGTGCAATTCTGTGCACGTGATTTTGCCTGGTAAAACATGTTAGCCTAAGTTGCAGGGAAGGGAATTATGGCTAGGAAAAAAAAAGAATTAGTTTTCCAGTTGGTAGTAAAGTGCTCCTAGCTGTTGATTATTTGCTGCAGTACGCTTTTTACAAAATAAAGCAACTTTTAAGTGTTGCTACTTCAAATTCAACCTCCATGGTACAGGAGTACTCTTCTTTGCACGGACAATATAATTTGTCTTTTAAATTCTTGCTGATCGGAAACAACAAAATATATTGGTTCATGATAACTGTAAAACATCTGAACTTTTTATTTATTTTGTTTAAAAATATCTTAATAAAAGTATTTCTATATCCAGAAGTTGTAAATACAGACTTATACTTCTGATTTCCTTTTAAATCAGTCTTTCTTCCATGGGAGTTGTTAGGCTTTTTTCTCTAGCTGGGTCTGTGAGTTAAAAGTGAAGTTTGCCTTCCTCCACCCCCCCCACCCCCACCCCCTTTCTTGCAAATGTTGTAGTTACCATTTCAAGGTTTTGGCTAAAAGTCTAGCTTGATGAAGTTAATGATGATTTCTCCTGGTGATTTCATTCAACCTATAGTTTAGTCAGTCCCACTCCTACACTTCCCAGTTGTGATACCACATTATTTGACACTTTATATCCTGGCTACACTGGACAGTGAGGAATCAACCTCTTTTTACAGTCATGACTTCACATCAGCAGTTTTGGTTTTCAACACCCTTGCAATTTCTGAGAAGATCCTAGGAACCAAGTGCCAAAAATACAAAAATATAGACACTTCTGATGTATTTCAGGAAAGAATACATACAATTCCACACAGCATTGTACTTTAATCTGTATAAAAGCCATTTTTAGGAGGTCAACCATGCAATGTAGCACATGCAGAAAAAGGTGCAATTACTGTGTTCCTATGAAGTATCTAAAGTATTTTCCTCTACCAAGTAGTTATTTACTCAAATTAAATATACACAGAAAATAAAGCTGAGAGACAATAAATATGTCCTGGTAGAGCTCTTATTGCCCAATGCTGCGGTTCTGGATCAAAGGTCTCTTGGCCACTTCCAGACACTTTCCCTGTTTCTATCCTTTTTCCCTGGGTGACAATCTGGTTGCCAAACTGCTAGTTGAAGACAATCTCCGTGTTAGTGTTACCAGTTTTGGTGTGTCTCATTCCAAGTCCCAGTTAAACTCCAAAACAGGCTGAGAAAACAAAATCTCTCCCCTGTGAAGCTGGTTAAGTTATTCATCACCAGCCCTTTCTAGCTGCAGTTCTGCTAGTACAAGGCTGGCTTAGGCAGCACATGTGACTTCTAGTAGGGGTCACATATGTGACTCTAGTAGGGATCACATATGTGACTTTCAACCATCAGCTCATAAAGTCTGCAGGATAACAGGCAATGTAACCAAATGTAAACAACCTGCAGCAGAAGGCTAAAATCCCTAGAGTAGCCCTTGGCTATTAAATGTAATATTGGTGCCTACATTTTCCATTATGGTAAACAAGATTTTCATTAGACATGTTAGGTAATACACATCCCATGCAAGTAATATAGAAAATAGACACCACAAGAGTGCTTGGG
>NW_009931906.1:0-9608 GCF_000696875.1 Nestor notabilis
GGGAGGGGCCGCGCACGGCCGGGGCGTTTGTGCGAACCAACCTGCTCCATGTGTTCGAAACGCCTCCGGAGAATGGGGCGCCTCGGGCGCGGGACGAGCGCAGCGTGTCTGGGAGGTGACCTGAGGGACGCCCGGGCCGCTGCGGTGCAGAACACGCAGCAGATTCCTGCTAACTTTTCCTCTGGAGCAGCTGTTAGTGACAACCCGGGTGTGCTGACTTTAGAGGGGGCGAATACCTGCGGGGCTCAGAAAGACCCTGCTCAGGAGCTGCTTTCCCTCATGCACTGTCTGATGGGCCTGGTTGATGTAAAATAAAAACAAAGTACAAGAACAGAGCAAAGAAAGTGGCCTGTGGGTGTTCAAAGTTAACATCTCTGTGCCGAGCGGCGTTGTTGGAAAACAGTGACGTTTCATAATTTATCACTTTTCTGTGTTTCTCTTGTATCTCAATGTAAGTTCATCTCTGTGAAGAGCCAGTGTCCTCTTGTTCAGGGCTGTGATGGTGATAGCTGTCATCACTTGGAGAAACAGTTACTTGCATTCTGCATCCAACAAAGGCAGTAACAGCTTTAAAAGTCCCTGGGAATGTTTGCTTTGTGGAGCCACGGAGCAGCGTTTGAACAGAACATACAAAGGCACAGTAGCAGAAACTGGTAAAAATACCAGTTTAGCCTCGGTGGTTAAAATGCTGTTCTCTGTATCCCGGGGGGTTTAATACGTCCTAATAGCTTCTCTGTGGTCTTGGGAACTCCAGGTTTGGGCTGCATGCTTGATGAAAAGCCGTGGACATAAAATAGGTCTGATCACCTCTGGGTAAGAAGTGTTCTGTGCAGCAGTTCTGACCTCTAATGGTCAGGAAGAGCACTTTTTGCGAGGACTATGGTATGCTGGAGTTTGTTGTGACTCTGAGAACGACACTGAAAAAGGGGAAAGAACTTGGTCCACCTTTATTTTCTACACTGAGTTTGTCTCTCCACCGCATATCACAGGGAAGATTGTTTTTAATGGCAGTTCCAAAATAACATGGAGAAAAATGAAGTAATATAATTTTTAAAAATTCTTGTCTTTAAAGTCTTTAGAGGGTCTAAATCACATTTGAATTCCTTTAAAAGCTTGTTTAAGGAGCTGAGAAGGAGGGGGCAGAGAGACTGTAGAAGCTATAATGAAGTTTAACTGCGTTCCATGCTGTTTCAAGAACTACTGTGTTTGTAATTATTTTGTCATTTCTTTTTAACTGCACAGAAACACAAAATGTTAAGTTTACTATCTGGAGGTGAGAGGGAGTCATTTTTGGGGTAAGAAGTCATCTTTTGGGATGGGACTGAGGATGCTGTCTTTCTCTTTCAGGCAAAACGAGCAGTACAGCGAGGAGCCACAGCGGTCATCTTTGATGTTTCTGAAAACCCAGATGCCATTGATCAGGTATGAAGAAGGGAGCCTGGTTTTATTACAGTCTCTGGTGGGTTCTTTCGGGATTGCTGAAGCATGACTTGAGAGCACACAGGTTTTGGAGCACACCTGCCTTAAGACATGTGGCTACTGACCGTGGATAACTTTGGTGCTGTGGTTTTCCTGCTCCTCATCTTCTGGCAGGCAAGAAGCAATGGAGATGTTGAGAATGTGGTAGAAAGAGAAAAGTTTGGGGAGTTATATTTTTCTTCTAGGCTTTGCTAGAATCCAGAATCCAGGTCTGAGATTGAATTTTTAAGATAGGATGGAGGCAAGTTTTTTGTTTTGTGGACCATTATCTAGTCAAGGATTTTTTCCTTGCCCAGCTGTGTGTACAAAACACAGGGCGTTTGGCCCTGCCCAGCCAGTGATTGATGCTGTTGTTGAGCAGCTGCTATTTTTGAGGTTGCAAAATGGCTTTCAAACATGGTTCCAAACAAGTCCGGAGAAGGACGTGGGGGTGGTGATTGATGAGAAACTCGACATGAGCAGGCAGTGCGCGCTTGCAGCCCAGAAACCAACCATATCCTGGGCTGTATCAAAAGAAGCATGACCAGCAGGTCAAAGGAGGTGATCCTGCCCCTCTACTCTGCTCTTGTGAGACCTCACTTGGAGTATTGTGTCCAGTTCTGGTGTCCTCAACATAAAAAGGACATGGAGCTCCATGTTGGAGCAAGTCCAGAGGAGGCCACGAGGATGATTAGAGGACTGGAGCACCTCCCGTATGGAGACAGGCTGAGAAAGTTGGGGCTGTTCAGCCTGGAGAAAAGAGAAGGCTGCGTGGAGACCTCATAGCAGCCTTCCAATATCTGAAGGGGCCCTACAAGGACGCTGGGGAGGGACTCTTCATCAGGGACTGTAGTGGTAGGATAAGGGGTAATGGCTTTAAACTTAAACAGGGGAACTTTAGGTTAGATATAAGGAAGAAGTTCTTCACAGTGAGGGTGGTGAGGCACTGGAATGGGTTGCCCAAGGAAGTGAATGCTCCAACCCTGGAGGTGTTCAAGGCCAGGCTGGACAGAGCCTTGAGCGACATAGTTTAGTGTGTGGTGTCCCTGCTCATGGCAGAGGGGTTGGAACTAGATGATCTTAAGGTCCTTTCCAACCCTAACTATTCTATGATTCTATAAGTTTCTTACAAAAAATACGCACATTTCTTTTTTGCTCACACCTGGTGATTTCTGGCCTATGTATTTTGTGGACAGGCAGGTTTTTTTCTTTTTTGAGGGATCTTGGTACAATTTCCATCTCTTCATTTGAAGTGGGTGAGGTCCTAGCTCTGTGAAATGCTTTGACAAGATCCTCCCAGCCAATTCTGAGTTTTGAGTAGAGAGAAGAAACATAACAAGCACAAAAATAGCCTCCATTTGGTTTGGTTTGCTTTTGTCTTGAAACAGAACTGTTGGTTCTGCTGCAGCAGAACCAAGTGAGGCTGAATGTTTATAAGTGTTGCCTGAACTTCTTGGGGGAAGAGAGAGACAATCACTGTTTATTTTAAAAGAGCTGGCTTTAATTCTGAAATGAGCATCCTGGACAAAGGAGTGCGAGCCTTTGCAGTGGATGCTTTGAGAACTGTGCTCTGCATGTGCATCAACAGCCTTATCTTCCAAGCATTATCAGGGATATTTTTTCTCCTTTTATACACATAAAAACTACCTGCACAAAGTTGTAATCTGTCTTTTTCCAATTTTTTCTCTGTATTACAGCTTCTAGTTACTTTCAGCCACCCTGCTCTGACCTTGCAAAGCTGGGTTACTGCCTCTTTCTCTCTTCCCTCTACCAGCAACAGTTGTCCTGCCCTGATTCTTTGTAATAAACTGGGTGCAACTGTCCCCAGTGGTTGGGAAACTAGTGGGTGATTGAGTATTTTGGGTGTACCAATAAAATGGAAGGAGGTTAGTGGCTTAGTGCAGTAGCTGACAAAGTAGGATCTGTTTGAGGACATCAGCAGCCCATGCAAACACAAACAGGAGAGGAGTGACTAGACCAGCATTCGTACTCTACACGTAAGAGTTACTTGATTGCTCCGTTCTCTTGCTGTTCTGGACACTTGCGTTTCATGCATTTTGACTCTGAGCCAGACTCTTCAGAACCCTTGGCATCAAGGGTACTAATTAATTTGTCTTTGAAATAAATATCATTTTCGCACTCACAATGGAATTGTGGAGAACAGCGACAGATGGATAACAATGGAGGAAAACCCGACATGAGTTAATATGGAGTCTCTTTGATTCAAATGGAGGTATCCTGAGACACTATTAAGGAAGCTTTCCTAGGTATGCTTGTTACCAAGCAATAGAGCTAAGGGAGAGTGCTTTGAAAGGGAGGAGTGGAGTATTACGAAAGGCAGTCCTTGCCCGCCTGTCAGTGAACAGCAGTAGGAAGGAGGCTTGACCAGAATTGTCCTTGGACAATTTGGTAGCAGAATTACTACCAAATGGAAGGTCTTTAAGTACAGATTTTGTGGGCTTTATTCCCATTGATCTCAGTGTCTTATGCTGTAGATTTAAGATTGAAGCTTTTATTTTTAGAAATGCTCTGTGAAGTCTAATTTGTTCCTTAGTTTTACTTTTGCATAGTTTGAAAAAGAGCAACAGCATCCAGAGCATCATGTTTGGCAAGAGTCTGGCAGCAGCAAAAGCTACCGAGGAATCGGGTGAATTCTTTCTTAGACAAGAAAGCCTGAGAATGTGTGTCTGGGAACGTATGGACAGTGATTGGATTTGGCCATAGGCCGGTAAGCTTTCTTAGACACATAGGATCCTTGGCTTAGATTCAAGTTACTTCAGATAGTTTCTAATTTTTCAGAAGACATCTGTATTAAGAAGTTTGATCAGTGTTCTCAGAAGCCCAGTCGCATGCTAGGAAGAATCTGTTTTAAAGTCTCAAAGAAGTCTGTCACCATCATCTGTCCAGATTAAGTAGAGTACTTTGTAAACAGCATGATGCAAACGGTCAGTTGGTAATTTCTACAGATTTTAGCCAGAAATAACGGGTAGATATGGTGTCTCTGCCATACGCTGCTCTTCTTCAATTTACTCACACTCTTGTCATCTCATTTCTTTCCTTTGTACCATTTCCGTTCACTTGTCAGTACCTTGTTTGTTTTGTATCAGCCAGCCACTATACGAGGATTTTTCTTGTGGGTTAGAATAAGCTATATGGATTTATCATGTTGGTGATGCTTTGTAACTGAACAATTCTCTTGTCGTATTATTTCCGTCTCTGATGTATGGTTTAGCAGATAGGTTTTTTTGGATTTGTTGGCCAGAGAATTTATGCAGACTCCACTCATGAAGGTTTTCAACATCTGACTGATTAAAGAAAGCCCTGAGCAGCCTTGTCTCCTGTCATAGTTGACCCAGCCTTGACCAGGGGGTTGGGGACTCTCAGGTGCCGTCCCATCTGCATTATTTTCTGATTCTTTGATTTGGCCTTTCAAAAAAACTTAGATGTATCTGGAAGGAAGTTCAAGGGTGAATTAAGCTGTCTACTCATGCTTTAGTCTTTGAGGCTTTATTCTGTAATAAATGGCACTACTGGTTGCTAGAACCCAAATTACTGTTTGAATGAGTTTCCCGAGTTAAGTAGTAGAAATTACTGATTTTGATAAATTGGCTAGGCATAAAGAGCCCGGAAGACAAGACTCTGACATGAGATTGTTCAGAAAGCCAAAGAAGTTTGTATGTTCTTCTTTTATTTTAATTTTTTTTTTTATTTTGAATGTGCAAATTTTTGTTGTTCTCCATTCTGAGGTTTAACTTATTAAAGTATTAATATATGTACCAGTACACAATGTGGGTAAGTTAAAGCTGCTGTTCAGAAATAATGTTTGCTTATCCTTAGTCTTAGTGTTGGTCAGTAAAAATAAAGCAGCTTAAGTCAAAAGTTTAATTCAGGTTTATGTCTGTGGGTACTTAAGTGAAGGTCTGTGCTAGAAGAGAACAACTGGTGCTTGAATCAATTCTGCATTCATATTCCTTTACTTTTCTCTCCATTGTCCAAAGAAAGGTTGTTTTCCTGAAATGCGCCTCTTGAGTAGATGATTTTTTTCTGTTGTAGCTGAACCAGGGCTCAGAGGACCCTCTGAAGAGACCAGTGGTGTATGTGAAGGGAGCTGATGCTGTCAAGCTGATGAACATCGTTAACAAGCAGAAAGTGGCACGAGCAAGGATTCAGCATCGCCCCCCACGGGTGAGACTTTCAGAAACTTTATATAGGTATTACCTGCTGTTCCTTCATGTGGTGCTTGCTAACGGCACTGAGCGCGAAGATGTTTTGATGCTCCTCGTGAGCATCATACGTGTGAAATTCTGTTGACCTAAATAAGTTGAGCAACTGCACTATGGACAAGCAGCTACACTTCATGTAAGTATAGAATCCACAATGTGGCTTCTGCTGTCTTTCATGAGGATTCTTCTGAATATATAAATAGCTAAAAATTTTATACAGTAGAAGTTTTCCTTTTTCCTAATTAACTCAATTGTTGCACACTCCTGGTAGTTCAGACTTGTAAGGTAACATACCCTGCATTAGTAATTCTGCATGGTATTTTAAACATGGATTGTTACCTGATATTTGCAATTGTAATATAAAATGTTTTTCCTAGACTTTCTTTTGGACATGTGGTTTACAGAAGAACATAAAAGCTACAGGTCATCCATGTCCCAGTTGTCCCTTTGCTTTTGCTGTATTTTCATGGACGTCTTCTGTTAAGAAATGTATTTGTGAAGTGGGCCATTCACTGAAAAGGCAAACGTTTATTTTTCCCTCACTTAAGTACAGAAGCAAACCAATAAATTGTGAATATTTGTTTGGGTGTGATTCACTCAGTTAAAACTGGGCTTTGCGGGACTGGTTCAGAGACACTGTAAACCTGCAGTCTCGTGTCTGGCATTCTGTGCAGTGACACGAGACCCAGGTTTTGACTCCTAGAATCCCGCTTAACGAACAGCACAGTGTGTACTTTTGCCATTGTGACCGTGTGCATTGGACAGTGACCACTGAGAAAGTAGAGAAGGGAAGGGAACAACAGATTGGAAATTGAGCGAAAGAAAGGAAAAATAATATTTTTGTTTTATTTTTTAAGCAACCGACCGAGTACTTTGACATGGGAATTTTCCTGGCCTTCTTTGTGGTTGTGTCTCTTGTTTGCCTTATTCTTCTTGTCAAGATCAAACTAAAACAGCGACGTAGTCAGGTAAGAGCAGTAATGGGTTACTCACTGGCTGCTGAAAGTTAGCTTCTCTTACCTTGTCCTAGAACTTGCTTGCTTCTTTTGGAAGTGCTGGACACTGACTTAAAATAACTGTCTTTGTGGAAGGGCTTTTACTCATGGATGTAGGCCTTTGGAAGAATTAAGAAATGTCTTCAAAGGAGATCTGCGTTGACCTGTGATGGCCATTCAGTTAAATCCTGAAATGACAAGTACAGAAGCAGTCCGTTTAATCATTGGGAAGGAATAGGATTTTTGGATGTTCAGAGGTTGATTTAGTAGCCCTGGTGTACTTCTAGGAGAAGTCCAAGCTCTTGTTGCTGTATGGTGGAGAGGATCTCAGGATTTAAAATAAATTGCAGCTCTTTTTAATAGAATAACACCCATTGATTCTTAATGGGAGTGGTTTGCAAGGTAAAGAGTTTAGTTAGGAGAAATTCTAGGTGAGATTCTTTGAGTTTGTCCTGTCAAACATGAAAGGGAAAGCAAGTGGAAGCTAATGAACTCTGAAGTTTGTACTTGTAAAACTGTCCAGTATATACATGTAAAAGGAATGCAAAGCAGTGTAGATGCTTAGGACTCTTGCTTAGGACATACTGAGTAGGAATCAAAAAGATATTGTGGGTCAACAGCAGTGTTAAGAAGCAGTGTTAAAAAGGGGGATGATAAATTCTACAGTAAAAGGAAGACAGCCCACTGCCTTCCTAAACTTCTATTGGTTAAATTCAGGGGGAGGGGAAATTTAATTTAGTAATATTTCATTTTAATCCCTCTCTCATGTACTGCTTCATCTAGTATGGTGGTAACACCATAATGGGTATTACCATCAATACTGACAGATAGAAAAGTTCCTGCCCAGGTCTCATATGTTGCCTTAAGTAGTTGCTGCCTATTAGTGGAGCAGTTGCAGTGTATCCCAATTGTCAGCTTTTTCACCCTTTTCCAATTCAGAGTAGCTTATCATTCTCACTACTGCATGTGGCATAATTTATTTTGTTTTTAAGAGGCTTCTGATCTAAATTCTAATTAGCCTTCCCTCCACTTAATTTATGAAATTAAACATTAGTCTAGACCTGCTAAGATGTGGTAAGAAACATTAATATGGTGCTACTAAACCATAGTCCCTTATGCAGCAACATTGCTTATTTGTTCAGGTTTTTGGGGGGTGTTTGTTTTATTGTTTTGTGGTATTTTTTTTACTTTTTTCGTATTTTTTCCTTTCTTCCATTGTAGAATTCCATGAACAGACTTGCAGTGCAAGCACTGGAAAAAATGGAGACCAGGAAGTTTAAGTCCAAAAGTAAGGGACATCGGGAAGGTAGCTGTGGAGCACTGGACACACTCAGCAGCAGCTTCACCTCTGACTGTGCAATCTGCTTGGAGAAGTACATTGATGGGGAGGTAAAGGATAAGTGGTTTCTTCAACATGGGCTGAAATGAAGCTGGTTTAGTTTAGCACTGTGGTAGGCGGCTGGCTGTTGGGTACATTCTGCACTGTGGCAGGACCACTTGTCAGACTCATTGCATTGAGTAGGCAACTCAGCCTGCATCCTGTAGCTCCCAAAGGAATCTTAAGGGCTTTTCCCCATACTACAAGGCAAGAGGTGAGGGATTTCATTCTGCAAGTTGCTACCTCCATTAAGCTGCTTTTCTGGGGCCAGGTTACCTCAGCATTTAGTTCTCTGAGTATTTTTAGCAAATTGTGTGCTAAGGTGATGGTGTGTGCCAGCTCCATTGGCATAAGGCATACATTTCATGTTTTGCTGCTTAAGATTTGAGGTAGCACCTTGTCTTTAAAATGTCAGGTATACAGCACTGCTGGGAAAAGAGAGGAGGGAGAAGGAGGAGATACCAGAAGGCTCATAAACCATTTTTTGACTCCTCAGTTACCATCACTGCATTGATGTCAGTGCTTACCTTCCGTGACACAGTTCTACCCAGAGAAAGCAATGAAAGGATGAAATAGAAAATAGGCTTCATAGAATAGAAGCAGTCAATAATCACAGCTTTAAACTTCCATATAAAAAATTGAGGACGCTTTATTTTGAACTTATTCATAAAAGGTTAATCGCTTTTAGGCAATAGAAAATACCAGCTGCAATATCGGAGTGTTACATGCTACAGACAGGAAATTAATAAAGTTAGGTGATGGGAAATTATTCAGAGTAGCAAGGATGAAGGCAGACAAGAAGTTCATCAGGACTGTACAAAACTGACTGGAGAGGAAGTTCGTGCATGAACTTCAGCATGAAGTGATATGCATAGGGAAGAGCTGCACTTGTATTAGTGATGGATTGTGAGGTGAGCATTACTGTTCAGGAACAAGATCTTGAAGCAGGAACAAGATCTTTGTGAAAGCAGATCAGTGCATCGTGGAAGTCAAAAAGGCAAACCAGGTATTAGAAATGAGACAGTGATATCTAGAGAACTGAACAGGAAACCTAATTACACTACTGGGTAAGTTCAGTCATCCTCTCACATTGAGTGGTGTGTGCACTTCTGATCTCATTTCACAAAAGATGTGTTGGAATGAAGATGCTTCAGAAACAGGCAGTCAAAAAGTGATCTGTGCCAGAAAAAAAAACGCTTGAGTGGACTAGGACTGTTTAGTCCTACACTGGCTGGGGGCAGAGGAAATACAGATTGTGAATGGAGAACACGAACAGGAATCAGACATTAATTTTTTTTCCCAATGCAGTTAAATGAAACTGTTGGGATACAAAGTGAATCAAAATGTGCTGTTTCTCCACCAGCGGGTAGTAGCCCTGTGGAACTTCTTGCCAAAGCATGTTACAAATTCAAATCCAGCCCTCATGGGGACATTTGAGCAGCACTTGGAAGAAAGATGTATTGCAGGTTTCTGAACTGGTACACATCCAGCAGGATCAGGAAATCCTGTGAACAGGTAATAGTTGAAGGATAGGAGTGCTGGGCAAGGGAAAGA
>NW_009931906.1:9639-48860 GCF_000696875.1 Nestor notabilis
TGTTGTTTTTGCTTTTTCCTGAGTGTTTTCCACTGTTAATAGTTGTAGGCAAGATGCATCATTAAATGGACTCTATTGATAATTGTTTTTAAAGTTCATTTAACATATTAAGGAAAACTTCAGTGATGGGCTTTTACGAAGTGTTAGGTTATAGGAACACACAGCAAAAAGTTCCTAAAGAAATGTGGTATATCTGCATGGAATTCTAATGAAGAACAGAGTATTCTTTTAGTGAGAGTTAATCACTAGCTGTTGTGCTTTCGTCTGTGTTGGAACAGACAGCCTTTTTTTCCTTATCACTCGAAGATGAGGAAATCGTCAGTTTAGTAGCTGAAAAGAACTAGGAATAAGTTGTGAAAAGTTCACTCGTTGGGAAGGAATACTTCTCCATGTTCCTCTTTCTGTTCTTGTAGGAACTGCGTGTTATTCCCTGCACTCACCGGTTTCACAAGAAGTGTGTGGATCCTTGGCTGCTGCAGCATCACACCTGCCCTCACTGCCGCCATAACATCATAGGTAAGTGCTGCAGTACGGATGCTCCCGTCCACTCTGGGCTTAACAGTTTACAAGATAAAACAGAAATTGTGCCTGTTTGTAGATATGACCCATTGAGCTCATGTCTTTATTGTTACACAACCCTGGAAATACAGTGAAGGTTAAATTCTTTTAAAATTACTGTGTGCCCTGGAGTAACAGGTCACATTTCTGGTTTTCTGTGGCTATGGGTTCGATGCCTCGCAGAGGGCAGCGTTGGGCAGCTGCTGAATGCAAGGAGAAATGGATAGAATAGATGGCTATGTTTTCTCTTTGTAATTATAAAGACAAGACAACATACTGGTTTTTTATTTTCCAGTGGTGGTGTAACTTGGAAAGTAGTTTCCCTTACTTGCTCTCCCCTCCATTTCCTCTGTCTTGAAAAAGTTTTCTATTAATACACATTTATGTAAAATAGAGTGTAAAGCAAACACTTGAGCAGTAACTGTCAGCCTGGCTCTTAACCTGCAAGATGAGGAATATTGTGTAAGCAGAAGTTTTCGCATATGAAAACAGTATCTGTAATCGCTTCTTTTCCTTTTTATGAAAATCCAGTTGAGGGTTTCAAAGGCTTCCAGGCAGATGCTTGTGACTGAGTTTGTTTTGTTATTTTTCCTTCTGTGTAAAAAGTTGGTGCTTTGCTTTTTTTTTTTATTTATTTTTTAAAAGAACTCTGTTGTGTAATCTAATGGAATTCAGAACAAAATATCCTTTCTTGCACAAAGTGTATTCCTTTTTATTCCCTCTTACTTCTACTTCTCCACTCTTAACTTCTCTCATTCAGAACAGAAGAAGGGAAGTGCAGGTCCAGTCTGTCTGGAATCCATCAACCCAGCACGCAGCCGGCAGCAGAGGGTGATTCTGCCTGTCCATTACCCAGGCCGAGTGCACAGAGCAAACCAGATAACAGCATATCCCACTCGGACAAGCATGGACCCTCATGGAAACCCCATCACAGTGCTTACAGTTGAGCGACATGGTGATCAGAGCCTCTACCAAGCCCCGTCCCCAGCCTATATCCGAAGTTACCAGCCTATTCATTTGGACCATGGACCAAACACGCATCACTGTAGCCTGGAACACAGGGCTTACTCTCCAGCTCACAACTTCCGAAGATCCAAGTTTGGGCGTAACTTTTCCAAAGCAGCATGCGTTTCCCAATATGAGACCATGTATCAGCACTACTACTTCCAAGGCCTTAGTTACCCTGAGCAAGATGGACAGCTTCCAGCTGGCATTTCCTCAAAGGGTCCTTCCCGTGCCTTTCAGCCTGGTGGCAGCATGCTTTTCCCTCCTGTGGTACATGTAGTGCCCTCATCCCGCTTGGAGAGCGTCAGTACCTCCAGCTTTAGCTGCTATCATGGTCATCGTTCAGTCTGCAGTGGATATTTGGCTGACTGCCCTGGGAGTGACAGCAGCAGCAGCAGTTCCGGTCAGTGCCACTGCTCCTCTAGTGATTCCATGGTTGACTGCACAGAGGTCAGCAACCAGGGGGTTTATGGGAGCTGCTCCACCTTCCGCAGCTCTTTGAGCAGTGACTATGACCCATACGTTTACCGCAGTAAGAGCCCTTGCCGTGTAGGTGAGGTTGGTGGTGCAAACAGGGGTGCAATTGTTCTCTTGGAGGGCCCCCACCAGGATGAGCTCCCAGCTCATGGTCACAGTCTGGTGGGTGCTGACTGCCGGCCTGTGCCAGCTTCTTCCTCAGGGGACCAACTGTCTAATTGCAGCATGGATATGAACTATAGCAGTAATTCCTCACTAGAGCACAGGGATGCAAATGGCACTACCTCAGAGGGAGGACATGAGGCCACTCCTGGTGCTGCCTTGGATGTTAAAAGGAACTGGAAGAATCCAGAGATAGCAGGGCCGCTTATGGAGCAAGCATGCGCGTGCTGCTTTGAATTCCAGCACTCTGCCCTGGACCCTGGCAATGGGACAGCTGACTGTAGTGCACTCTTCCTTAGCTCTCAACTGTGGGGGACGTGTGGCCCAGGAATAGAACCACAGTCAGGGAACACCCCGGGCTTGTACAGTATTAACTCAGACCACTTGCATAGGACAGATGGGGTAAAATATGAGGGGTTGCCCTGCTGCTTCTATGAAGAGAAGCAGGTAGCCTGTAGTAGCAACAGTGGCAGTGGAGGTGGTGGCTGCTATACAGAAGACTATGCAGTGAATGTGCAGTACACACTTCCTGATGACACCTTGCCAAGCTGCTGTAAGAGTGTGTGTGATCTGGGTCAACGCATTCCCATAATTCCTGAAGACAGAGACTGTGAGCTTATCCTTCCTGCAGAATGCCAAGGGACCCACACAGGAGGCTGTAGTTCCTGGGATGGAACACCTGAGCTAGATACTTATCTGCACTGCCAAGGTACAGGAGAGGTACAGGACGAGAGGGAGGTGTGCTATGAGGCAACATCATTTCTGCGGCAGAACTACTCTCGGGAGGAGGAAGCTGGAATGCTCTTTCCCAGTCCCGCTCTGAACTTCCAGAAGCTGATGATGACCACAAAGGCCACAGGTAATACTTGTGCTTTTTTTGATTGCTTGCTACCTTTCTGTCCTAGTGTATGAAGTGCTGCCAGCTTCCTGGGTACCTGCAGCTGTAGAGATTACTGCCATCCTTTGCGTAATAGTAGTTTATTGACTAAACCTTCACCCAGAAGTGTGTTCTCTTGTTACCTGTGTCCATTTGGTCTTAGCTAGAGGAATAGAACATGACCGTCTACTATCTAACCCTATCAGAGTGTTCATACACATCCTTTGTGGGGAGGAGAAAACGTGACTGCTAGTATGAGTCCCCCATTAGAGCCCCCACAGCCAGGGACCCAGTTCCAGAGATAGCAGCTGTGGTGAGCTGCGTAAGTGGGCAAAGCCTCAGTGCTGGGAGGGGACAGACAGGCTGAAGGATTAAAAAAAAAAAAAAAAAAGGACTGAAAACCTTTGAATTGCTGTAGAATGTGTGGGAAAGTCTCTGCTGTGGACATACACAAGGGGGAAAAAAGAACTACCTGCGGAATGAAGAGGGTATTCTTTACCTGCCTTGCCAGTGCTGTTTTAAAGGGTGTTCATAGATTCATAGGATACCTGAGGTTGGAAGGGACCTCAGGCCACCATCTACTCCAGCCTCCTTGTACAAAGCAGGGCCAGCTCCGAGATCAGACCAAGTTATTGAGTTTGTCAGATTAGACCACGTTTATCAAGTCAGGCCACGAGAACCTCCAGGGCTGCAGTGCACTCCCTCTCTGGCCCTCGTTCCCATGCTTGACTGCCAGCATGGTGAAACGATTTTCCTTGTATCCAGTCTGAACATCTCATGTTTCAACTTAAGGTCATTCATTACCTCTTGTCCAAAATGCATCACTGTGAAGACCCTGGCTCCACTGTTGTGACAACCTCCATGTAGGCATTGCAAAGCTGCTAGGGAGTGCCCGGAGCCTCCTCTTCTGCAGGCTGAACAAGCACCAGTACCTCAGCCTCTTCTCACAGGGCGAGTGCTCCAGCCTTCTGAGCGTCTTGGCTCTCTGCTGAATTCGCTTCAGACAATTGACACCTTGTTGTGGGACCCCCAAAACTGGATGCAGTATTCTAGGTGCAGTGTTCCTTAGTTTCCTTTATCCTTCAGGTGCTGGATCTCATCCCTTGGAGAGAAGCCACATCGGTGACTAGACCTGTTCAGATGATCCCGGATGGAGAAGCGGAGCTTATCAGAGACTTCAAATTCTCATGGACCTAATTTTTTTAAGCTTTGACAGACAAAAGTGGTAATGTGGAGAAGTCCCTCCCCCACTTCCTCTTCCTTTGTGTCCACATCAGCTTGGTTGTCTCCTTTGTCCCTCTTGCCTGAAGCCTTCAGGCCTCCACTTGTGTGCAAAGCCCATGTGGGACATGGTGTGGAGCATTTCTGAGCTCTAGTGCCATTTCTGTATTAACGACAAAGTGTTATTTATATTTTCTTTTTAGAAGTGACCGTGTCAGCTCTTGCTGAGAGGTAACACGGTGTGTTGAATAAGCCAGGCTATGTGTAGATGCTGTTACCTCCTACTTAAAGGAGTCCAGCCTTTGATAAGCTCAGGGCTACACCTGCCTTAGAAACCAGATAGCACCTTGAAATTAGTAGTCCAGAGGGATACAGCTGCTGTATGGATGCTCAGATACCAACTAATCCTAGTGGCAAATCTTAGTAGCCAGCAAGTTATATGAGTGATTTTGAGGGAGTTGAAGCATTGGACTGTCTGCTTTCTCCTTTCCCCTCTTCCCCTTTTCATGCTGCTCTGATGATTTAACTAGGAAGGATCTCCTGCCATTATGATTAGTTTTAACAGAGTGGGGGAGATAAACGGGTAGCTCCGAATATTTTCCTCCTCGCTTCCTGCTAAACCATGGACCTCATTTATCTTCTGACTGGTGAAGAGTGATGGGGACCCCTCCCTCATACAGATACTAGAAGGAAGTGTTTAGAAAGGGTAATACCTTTGTAGGTAATGAACCTTGCCTTCCATAGGAAGTTCTCCAGGCACCTGTAGCCCTTGTTACGGCTGTGAGGAATGGTGGCATATGCAGGAAAGCAAGAGCTTGTAGCTTGGCTGCCTCATTTTGGAAACAGGTCAGGTGTCTTGTTTTCTTGATGACTGCAAGCATGCCTAAGGGAAGGAGTGCTTGTCACCTTTTGTGTGTGTGGCAAAGTGAGGGACTTGGTTTAATCAATGTTTTCTTTGCTGTGGTTGATGTAGCTTCCATAGATTGATCTGTTTTAAAGGTTTCCTGGGCCCAGCCAGTTGTACTTCATTTTTTGTCTTGTGTAAAGAGTGCTCTCTGTACCCCATTAGTCTGGGCACATACTTTTGTTCTTGTACTAGTGGGGATGTTTGTTATCATGAGATAATACTTCTGATAGCAATTGTTTCCTGTGGAAACAGCAGCTTCTGAGTAAGAGGCTATCATAGCATGGTTTAAGTTGCCTGTCATGCTGCATGTGCCTGAGGACACAGTGTCATCCTGTCTGGTGTATTCACAGCAGGCATTCTCCTAAAGGGAAACTAATTATTTAATGCCCACAGTGCCAGTCTTCTGCAGAGATCTGTCTGAAGTTCAGTATGCTTTGGAGATACTTAAAGACATGAAAAAGAGATGTACCATTCAGTTACATCTTCTGCCAAAGTAATGTCCTTGACAGCACTGGGCTAATCGTGAGAACCAGCAAAGTTAACTTGTTTGCTTTGTAGTCCCAAATGAAATCTTTTAAAAGAAGCAAACATCTAAGAAATAACAAATATATTAATCTGTTTACTTACTTTCTGTACTAAATAATTTAGGAAAAAATAATTCTATTTAAAGGCATTCACATTAAGTCTTTTTCAATGAACAAACATCAAAATCCAGCTGTTCAGAGAACTAATAGAAGGCAATATCTGAGTATGAGGTTAAGAGAAAAATTCCAGTACACACAGTTTCTGTGTATAAAGCTTATTGAAAATTTACTCATCCTCTGAATGACTGAAGTGGTATGTGTTGGGAGAATAAATTCTAAAGCTTTGGAGGTTTTGTTGAGGTACTTTTTAGGTCTTACCTTTCTCCTTCCTCCACTCAAAAGAAATACATAGTAGAAGCTATCGTGTACTACCTTGGTTATTCTGCTTCATGTTTTGTGAGGCACTGCCAAAGGCCACCTAAGATGCACTCTACTCTACCTACACAGCGTGTTGTGGTAAAATGTGGTTATAAAAAGAAATTTGGATATTCTGGCTCATGGTGGTTCTGGATGTACTGGTCTCATTCACTTGCTGTAGAAATCTGCCAGTACAACGATCTCAGCAGGCCTTAGCACAGACGTGCCCTATGCCTAGATCCTGTGGTTGGTTTTATAGTCAACATTTAGTTAATTCCCTGCTACCTGTATGTCTGTACAGATGGTTTTGTAACAAAATGCCTTTCTACTACTTACATGAACAGTTGTCATTGTGTTTGGCTCATGAGGCACTATTTAAAATGTTTTTAATTAAAGTCATAGCACTTAAAATTGTTTTGTATAAAATTTGCTGTAAAGATTTGTAATATGGTCAAAGGGCTCTTTCTCCTTCATTACCATTTTAAAAATGTTTTAAAAGCTAGGAAACATCTTGTATATATTCTGTGTATGTATAGCAGCACATTTCATTTATGGAAATATGTTCTCAGAATATTTATTTACTAATATATTTATCTTAAGCCATGTCTTATGTTGAGAGTGTGTGACATTATTGTAATAATCATTGAAAAATCACTAACATGAGGCCCTGTAAATACATGATAATTGCACACAAAGATTTTACAGTACTTGCTGACCAAAAATGATTTAAGAAAAGTTGTAGTTACCCGAGTTTTGTAAGAAAGTGTACAAATGTCTGTATTAAAAAAAAAAAAAAAAAAGGCAAAACCACACAAAAATACAGTTTTATTGCATATACATGTGGAAGTTGTCCTTCTTGTTTGAGGGAAAGGACATAGATAGTTGTGCTCCTCACAGTGTAGTCCTACATATACTGATAGGAACTCTAATATAAACAACATTTATTTTTTCTTACTTTTAAGTAACAGGTAGGTGAATCTGCATATACACGCACACAGATCCTAACAGATAATCACAATAAAAGATTCAGAAGTGGCTTTTTTTTTTGGAGGCGACCTGTAGTGTTCTGTCTCGGCACCATTTAGCTTTTGGCAAATGTCACCGTTGAGTACCAACCAAAAGTGGGCTTTTTTGTTGCCTGGTATTGGTGCAGTGTCAGTCTAGTCCTTGACAGTTTCAGCTGCCTTCCTAACACTGTCCCCAGGTAGCCTCACAAACCCAGTGTTTGCGTTACATGAAGGCTGCCTGTTGCTTCACCCCTGATGTTGCTTATGAGGAGGGGGGAAGTTAAAGATATTCATTGCAGGAAAAAACCATAGATTATAGGAAGGAAGGCAAAGACAGTGTAGGGCATAGAAGGACAAGTGAAGGGTTAGGAAAGTCGTGCACCAGAGTACGCTGCGGAAGAGATGGGTGAAGAAGCTCCGCCAGGGGAAAGAGACAGAGAAGGAAATGCAGTGAAGCTGAGACCGCAGTGTGGCAGAGCTCGTGTTCCTGACTAACAGGACAGTACTTGGGCCCTTATACAGTATGCAGGTTGGGGGCAAGCCCCTAAAGCCCCCAGGCACGAGTGACATCTGGAAAGCATCCTCATTTGTGTTTGGAACCTGCTGTTGCATGTAGCAGGGGAACTTAATTCTGGTTTCAGGTAAGAATAATCTAACAGAATAATACGATTTTGAGACCTGAGCCAGCATTGTGCAGGTGGGCACAACTGGATAAATCATAGCTTGAATAATCAAACTAAATCCAAGTCCTTACCCTGGATCATGAATCGCTGGTCCCACTGAAGTGAAAATCAGTGCTGTGCTACTCTTTTTGTCGACAGAGGGCATAATTTGACCAAAGATGTTTGTGCAGACACCAAAAAAAGAGAGGCTTCGAGGTGTGTGGCTACCAACCTGCATGTGTGTGTTTGTGTGTATTTATGTAATGTGTGTTTATATGTTATTGTATAAAGTTTTCCCCCATACGGTTATTTCCCATGCAGTGATACACATACACAGAAAATCTTCCCAGTTGCCTCTTCCAGTTTCTCCCTTTAAGATTTTTACCTGGTAATTCCCTTCACTTTCCCCTTCTTTCATCCGTGTTTAAGTGCACTGCAATTCAGTTACCTCAGAATTCAGGCAAGAGACGAGCCTTACATCTCTCCAATCCTCTCTTTCATATGTGAGAACTCCATGTTTGGTATGACAGCCTGTTGAACTGAAGAGTATCGTGTTGCACGGGATGCTTTCTAGCATGAGCATCAGTTATTCTCATCTCGGATAATATGGGAATGGGAAAGCCTGGTCTGTATGAGAAGACAGGCACAATAATAGAAGAACAACAGGCTGGAGGGAGTTAAGCAGCACCAGCAAGTGCTTCCCAATCAAATTACATGCCCTTTTTTTGCTTGATGAACGGAATCTTGGTAATTGCCAATGATTACAGATATGCATTTTATTTGAAAATTGATTCATTAAACAGTTGTTCTTAAAAGTAGCATAAAACTTGCCACATGTGTTTGGCTGATAGGCTTGTGTTGACAGGTCACATCCAAGCCGCCTTCCTCTTCCTTCCCTGCACCCTTCCCAGTTTGCCATTGCTGACTAGCGTTTTGTTTTGACATTTCTTGTTCTGAAGAAAATCTTGAGGTGATAGTGCTTTTAACAGAACAACATGCCTCTACCCTTGCTGTCCCACACAATCATCAGTAAGCCCATACTTGGTCTCTTTGAGAAAGACAGCTGTGGGCTGTTGGCTGAACTTGAATGTGTTGCTTAGTTTTGTATGTTTGTGGTATCCTGTCTCTTACTTGTTGTGGCTTTTCTTTTTTAATGACTAAATGTAAACATGCCTCTATCAAAAAACTAATGTTTTCGTATTTGGCGGGGGGGGGGTTCTTCATTGAGTTCAATATTTAAGGAACAAATTCGTGTACCATCTCCATATGGTAAAACAAGAAGCAGCAAGAGCAAACTACTCTTAATGAGACTGTACATTATGGTAACACTTGGTGTTTCTGTAACACTATCTCATTTTTGCTGTCCAATATTGGGTGCATCTGTCAAATGCTATGACAGCTGTTGGGTAACACTGGCTGTTACTTGGGTTCTGTGAGGAGAAAAGTGTCCTTAAAAGGATGATGGCTGTGTTCATATTGTGTGGAGCCTGTCCTAAGTCTTTGGCCAGGGAGAAAACAGCAAACCTGAAACCAGGTATTTTACCTTAGAGCAGAAGTGCCGTGTTCCTGTGACTTGGAACACTTCACAGGAAAGTGTCTCTTTCAACATAATGAATACACCTCCCTCATGGGGAATGAGACTGTTGCTTAGGAAACAACAGAAAAGGCAGCATTCCCCAGAATAAGCAGCAGTGCGAGAGGAGTCTCATAACCTGAATGGCAAGAAAGGAGAGCAGAGTAACCTCCCCTGTCACGGTGGTGTTTCTACAAGAAAATGAGAGCTTGGGTCCTGACACAAGAAGCCAAAGACAGTTTTGGTATCTGACGCTGGTGTTCAGATGTTTATGTAAGATATAGCTAAAGATTTCTTTAAGAAAGTGTGTCATTATTTTGGTCAGAAGGAGGAATTCATGAAAGAAAAATGTATTTGGCAAGTAAGCGGAAAGATCATTACCTGCTGCTGCAATCTGTAGAGAAAACACTGGAAGAATTATTACAGTTAGTTCTAATAGTTTAGAAACGTAAATCGAAACCTTGACTTGGACGGTACCTCAGAAATGGCTTCTCAGCGCGGTGCTGTATTTTCTGTATGTATCTTCTGTATGGAACTATTTTCAGCATTTTCAGCTCAATTACTCCCTTCTAACCTCTACAGCAGACAATGCTGCTGTAACGTGCTAGTGAACTGCAGCAGTTTCTGCCTCCGTTGTTCACTGCCGGCTGCGCTTCAGCAGCACCAACTGAACCCTCCTGCAGAAATTCACTGCTTTTTTTCCTCATCATTACCTAACGACCGCTTACAGCCGTTCGCTGGACACGGGACAAGCGCGTGTGAATACACAGAGTTCAGCAGTGTCACTGCAAGTTGGATTCATCCTGTTTTCTTGTCACTCATTTGGTTCATGTGACAGCCTTTGGATTTACAGTAAATTGTCTTGAGACTGAAATTCAGAATGCCAAATTTTATCCCAAAGCACAGGTGCCCAGTGGAGTTGATAAAGTACCAGTTGTGTGAATGTGTGTGCGTTGGGGTGTTACAAATAAAATGGTATGGTCAGAAGGCAGTTACATTTTTCACTCTCATGATCTCACAGTAGCAGATTGGTAAGGTTATTCATAAACATCTAGAACAATATTCAGTTGAAACTATCACTGGACTATATTTCATTGCAAGATTGTGAAATACCATTGGTATTAAGAACTAGTTGGACAAGTTTTTGTCAGGCGTTGTTTTTGTAGTTCACCCTTCCTTTAGGCAAAGTGGTGCTCAAGAAATTCTGCCAGCAGTCCTTCCCACTGCCTGAGAAGGCTTATTAAGCAGAAGATGAAACTGGAATAGCTAGTCACGCTCGTGCTGTGGCAGCCAAGTGTCTGCTGATGTGTTTGGTCTATAGTCATACAGGCTGCAGATTCAGTACTGTTTCCAAAGCTATCAGTAAAAACATCCCATTTACACTACTGCCAAGGGAGCTTAGAATACAGTGACTATAGTTCTGCAGTATCACTGGGTTGTCTGCCTGGGCAGTCTGATAAACCTCCTCAACATTGCACTGGCTATAGAAAATCTGGCAGAAACAGGCCCTAAAAAAGATGATGCTATTACTTGATTGAAAAAGCAGATGATATGTTTGATGTTCACATGGTACTGAGAGTATTTGCATGTGAATATGCAGAATCTGATGAACAGCCTAATACAACTACAAGCTAGAAATGAGATTCAAAGAAGGAAAGTGTGTTTTAAAGCAATTGTTTCATCAGCATCTATTCTGCCACAAAACTGAGTCTGGGTTACCCTCTTCTCAGTGTTCTTCTATCAGATATACCAATGAATTATCTTTGATTATTTTTTTCTATGGTTACAGTGTATAGAAAATTTATTTTCCCACAGTGTAAACTAACATCTTTTCTTCCTGTGTTAGCAAGATACAAGCATAATATGCTGTATTAAATAAAGCATTTCCTATACATATATAAATATATATTACTATGATAACATATCACACGTTTTTAAATAACAGTCTCTATTTCCCCCAACATAACAGTATTAAGACAAAAGTACATACAGAAATCATCTCATCAGCAAACTAAACTAGTTTTAAATGTAGATTTTGAATGGTGGATGCCACTTGTCCAGCTGGCCCCCTTCCAGCTGAAGGCCACGGACACTGCAGGCTGTTGTAACTGAGATGCTGCATGAAACAAGAAGGTAGGCTCACAAACTGCTGCAGTGGCAGTGCTGTCAAGAGTACTTACTGCTCTGCTTCTGGGGTAGACAACCATCTTTTTCCTATGGCTTTACTGTCCACTTAGCTGTGCTAGTTCACCTCTCTATGCAACCACCCAATAAAGCAGCTCAGAGAACTCATCTCTGTTACAAGGACCTTGGGGAAGAAAAAGGGATGGTAATTTTTAACCTGAGTGGTTTACTGCACCACCATGCAGCTGGTTGAGTGAAGAGGGAATGCCTGTGTATGAGGAGGCAGCTCCTCATGATGGTTTTGTTGTCAAACCAGTTGCTTTTGAAATTGCGGCCAGTGTCATGTTTGCAGCCTGCCCGGCCTGTGGAGGGAACTGCGAGGTAGGAGGTCAGACGACCATTCAGATACAATTCCAAACAAATTTTTCTGCATTCGTGGAAGGTAACGCTACGAACATGAACTGCTCGAGGTGTCCGTGCCCTCAGCTGTCACCACTCAGCTGCTAGCGCCACAGGGCTGTTCCTGTGTGCTGAATCCTGTGGGATTACAACAGCTGTGCATGTCAGGCTTTTCTTCTTTCTCTTCCCAAATCCTTCTAGCAAATATCAAAAAGTGCTGTTAGTGGCTGCCACGAACGTCGGCCATTTACCACCATCCACTGGAGCGTTTGCACAAGGAGCGTGAGCCACCATACCACATTTTTTAAAAATCCACAGCAGAGACCTACCTGCTCCTCGTGGTCTTCTGCCTGCAGAGGAAGAAGCGCTATTTAAGGGACCCCTCTATTAAAAGTATCTAGAATCAGACAATCCGAAAGATCGGGGAGGGGGGGGGAACATAACAATTTCCTCTACACTTTTATCAGTGTTTATCTGCACACTGTCCAATACCTTATGCTTAGTCATGTTCATTGTTGCCATGGCTAGTCAATCTGCTCTAACTGCTGGATTTATGGGTCTTTTGTATAGAAATTGGGTCAACATTCCCTAAGAAAAGGCCCATGAAATACGATTTTATTATTTAAAAAATAGTTGAGGACTAAGGGACCAAAGCAAAATCTCAGCTTCTAAATTCTCTGATTTTGCATTAGTAGCATCTGTCTTTTTTGTTGTTTGTAATGGGCTTTCTCTAATTTTATAGTGAAATTAAATTATCTACTGAAAACCAGAGTCTAACCAGTTCAGACTTTTTTCATGCTGCAGTAGGCAGAAATCAGCCAGGGGACACTGATTTTTTTTTTTCCCCAGTTTATCAGCATTAGATTCGACTGTATAACTTTGACCATTTAACTGCTCAAGAACATTTAAGTAAGGCAAGCAAACAGCTTGATCACAGTGTACTCAACTTACCTCTTCAGGATCTAGCTTTACACTCTGACTCTCTCCTCCTGGTTTTCCATTAGTGAATCATATTAAGCATGCTTAGGAAGCAAACTAATTTGTTTTGCTACAAATCTATGAGGTGGATGCTTTCCCTAACCTGACAGTTAAAAAGGCAATTCAGAATTTTTTGTTGGGTCTGAAACGAAGAACGTTTTTTGGCCCAAGCTGGTGACACAAAAGAGGTAACAACTGTATTTTACAACTTGTCCCATCTTGATTTTAGGCAATACAGTAATTATATTTTCCTACATTCTTTCCAGCAGCTCATGCAATAAAGTACTAGATGTTCCCATGATATTCCATGTTTTTTATATAAGCAATTCCATAAGTGCTGTCTCAGTAAGGTCTTGTTTTTATTAAGCATTTGTTGTGGTATTGTTCAGCTGTCTCTGGCACTCATCTGTGGTACATAAATGGAGCTGGAATGAATTCAATTCAGGTAAAAGACTAGATCTACAATGGTAAGTAAGGCACAGTATTTCATTGTTTATTCTTACATGCCCTATTTTTTCAAAGAAATCTCTGGATCTCATGAAGAGTAGGCATTTACATGTTAAAAACAGAAGGGTAGATACTATAATGAATTTAAACTTAGTTACTAGTTTATTAGTTCTCTTTTGCAGATGCATTTAATAGTTGTTCTGTGACTGCAGGTCTGATATACACTGACCATGTATATTTATACTGATACCTATTCCTTTTTTCTTAACCTGACCTGGTAAGCGTTTCTCCATCACAACTCACATTTGCAGTTGAAACTCTATAGAGTGTTTGTCTCCTGAATTTGATTTTATTTGTATATCTCTGCTTCTAGAAACAGAAAATGTAGAAACAGCAGAGCACTGGGCAACCAGGCTGATAGTTTCTCAAAGTCTTCAACTCCCATTTTACTGTGTAGTACCAGTTAGACACATTTACATTTAGGCTACTGAATTCTGGTTGCTGTGGCAGCTGAACAGGTTATCAGACCTATCTCTGTCTTCAGCCATGAGAAAAAAGGGACTAAAGTAGCCTGATGATAGAATACAGTGATACAGGAAAGCAGGACACAGGAAGTCCTCAACCTGCAGATACTTCTTCAATTACTTTTTGCAGGAGTACAGGGCATTTTGTATTTCACAGGGCTTTACATAGATTTTAAATGCATGGGTCTCAAGGCAACAATTAACAGCACCACAGATGTGATGAACACCAGACAGTTTAAAACTATCACTGCAATTAATTGCTGCTGTTGTCCCTAGTGTACCCAAGAGAGCAGAAGACAGGCAAAGTCACTCAAAAGCCTTTGGAAGTGCACTTTTTGGAAGACAAGTATGAGATTGGGGGGGGGGGGGGGGGGGTTCTCACAAAAACCCGTCAGTGTGGGTGTGGGGGGATGTTATTCCCAAGTCACCTGGATTTTAAGGTTGATTCTTGTAAACTAAGACACTTCAGTTTCCCACTAGTGGGTTGCAATCATCTTGTTGACTTCGAAGCTTTTTCTTGAAGATGGATATCGACGTGGACGGTTGGTAAAATATACTCCAGATCTCTCCAGCAGAGGTAACCTCACTGGAATCTTCTGTTTCAGTTGCAGATGGTATCTGATGGGATCTAGGAAACAAGTGTTAATTCACTGCGAGTGTTAAGGTACTTGGGAATGCTGCTGTTACTAGTCAGTTTCCACTAAATCTGTGACACCTTTTCTTTCTAGCTGCTGCACAGTTATATAGGGTTTTGGAGTGTTTGTTGGTTGTTTCTTGACCAAATGAAAAGTTAGGCATTCTGTTGCTCGAATAGTTGCTACAATATATAGCAACAATATTAAGAAGCCTGTACGTATTCTATTACTAATTGCCATGAATATATATAAATTTCCTTGTATATTTAAGCCTGTTTGTGGTATGTAAATACAATATTCAACCTTTATGATTCACTGATAACTCGCCCATCATTTTATTCAATGAATGTCCATCTAGAGGACATAAAAATTACTTGGTATAACTGTAGAGAAATACAGTAATAACATTATGTTGTTTTTATTAATAGGCAAAAAACTGGCTAAGTGTCAATACAGATTTTCATTGTTGTGATTCTTTTTTGAACCATTTTCAATATTTCAGTAAAAGACAGTAAGTATTAATTATCCTGTATCTAACTCTTTTCCCCAGTTCCCTGTGCTGCGATGAGGTTTTATTTTTTTTCCCACAAAGTATTACCATAATTTGACCTCTTCCCCCCAATGCCAGATGACTGTTACCTCTTCTTCTTTGCTGTATAACATCACGCAGTACGAGAAGCCTTTTTATTCCTTAAAATACAAATCTTGTCAAAACAAGACCAAAATAAATATTCCAGCAGCAAATGCTATCCTAACAGACTGGAAAGTTCCAAAAATGTGCTTATTTAGTACCTTTCATGAGGATACAAGTAAGTAAATATATAACTTAGATTTGAATGTGACCAATCTGACAGTATCATAAGGCAGAGAAATGTAGTGCATCAGGCTTGGTACAGAGCTGAGATGTCAGTTCTCCAGGCCAGTTTTGCTCCATACTCACCTCATGGTAATGTGGAGAAATATCTTTGCTATTACGGCTGTAATACTTAGGATGAGCAGTGCTGTGAGACTGTATATTGTCCACTCTGTAAGAGAGGAAAGGGAGAGGAGAAGTTTCCAGTTCCTTCCTTTACTTACAGTTTTTAAAGTAAGAATATTGCCAAAGGAAACACATAGCCTTCTAATGTGTTATTCAAAACTGTAATTTAGATGTGCCTTACACCTTTAAGTGTTTTCTGCAAAGGCTGGCAGAAACTGTGTAACTCTCAATCAGAACTGGTTTTTCGCCATACATGCCTGATCCCTACAAAATTGAAAGCTGGGAAAATCAAAGCATATACCAGTAAAATTATTTAATCTCTAGGAAAGGAATCAAAACTGGGAGAAAAAATTAAAAGCAGACTAAAGAACATAATAGAATATATGCTACCAGTAGTGACTCTCTATTTGCAAGGAGATGGCCTGCTTTTATATCAGTAATTATGCAAGTAATCACTAAGTATAGGTTGGTTTTTTTTCCATTCTAGAGGCTACCAAACAGGTGATCAGTATTTGTAATCCGCTATTTTATTATCTTACACTGACAGCTCTTGGTCATTCTATTTTACATTTCAATTTAGTTCTGGCTGTCCCAACAAATCAAGCAGGAATAAAGGAACAGCCTGGCACATTGTAACATTTGAACTATTTGAGAGACTTGGGCTCCAAGTGACCTGATTTCTAAATCATTAGATCATGTTTTCATTTGGAGTTTAGTTCTCTTGCAGTGGGAGTCTACAGCAAGTCAACATGGGAAAAGGAATGGCACTAGAAAGTAACTAACTGTGACGTATTTAGCACACAGCCTTGCAAGGGCCTTGAATTATTAGAACTGAATCAAGGCAGTCACCTTCAAAAGTCCTGAAGCTCAAAGCAGGAAAAAAATGAAGTGTAGGTTCCCTCTCACCCAGTGCCCCTTCCTCAAAGCATTGACTGTTCATCAGGATTTTAACAGAATTGTCCTAACTGCATAAAATCCAAGGATGCAGTTTCATCTTGGGTCAATATGCCAAAGCTAGTGGAACACTAGGCAGCTTAAATGTAGCTGTGGTAACTCAGGCACAAGCCTGAGTCTAGTGCCAGAGTATCTCCCCAGAATCCTGAGCATGTTCTGCATCCTGGATAGTTTGGTATATGCAGCTCACATGCAGTCATGTCCTTATGCTTCAGGTTTGGAATGCAGACAGCTTCAGGACTACAGAACTATTAGAGTGTCCATAGTGGGATCATGGCCCAGCTTCAACAATATCTAAATGCAGATACCTAGGGTAGTTGAAAGACAGGAGAGGCCAATAGTGATATTCACCAAGAGTGCATTTCTACTCTTCAATTATTTACAACTCAACAATTCCCTGAATGGTATCTTGAAAGCGAGCTCTAGACATGTAACAGTTCTCAGTGGCATCATCCCTACACCCATTAACTTTCTTCATCCTTGTAGAGCCCTCTTTATATTATTGCTGTAGTTTTTGTGAATTGATGTAACTTGGACACATTCCCCCACTGAGACTCTTCAAGGCTACAAAAGCTTGCTCTTTTTTCAGTGCCTTTTGCCTCCTCTATGGTATGCACTGGTTACTGAAGCTAACTCTAGTAAGGAGGCTGCTTATTACCTGCTTTCACTCACAACGAGTCAGCATCTTCATAGTATTTCTAACTGATTTAGGCCAAGAAGTGAGTTTTGAAAAGTCATGAGAGCAGCACAGTTAGTGGTAATCAGACTAAATAAAAAATCATCTATTGGTAAGAGGCACAGTGGATCAGATTATGTAGTGCAGGAGGCAAAGAAAATAGTAACTCTAGATTATGCCTTGGCAAAATGTTTTTCCCGTTTCCACATTTTCTTGTAATATTACCAGGCATGGAGCTACTGGGATGACTTGGGCTGGTTGTGATAACATAAAGTATCTTTGATGACCGGGCTGCATTGATGCTGAGATTTCCTTGTTCATTTATCTTCTCTGAAAAGGTCTGATTCATTGGAATCTTGTTTTGATGCACATTGTCCTTCACAGCTGAAAACATGAGAGTATGATTATTATTATTTCTTAAAAAGTATAGTTGGACTTTATTTTATGCTTGTAAACAGCTGTCTGGTTTACTTACAGATCTCCAATAATCAATTTATGCCTGATGCCAGAAAAAGCCTGTACTTCACCAAGCTGGGGTTCTCCAAATTTTTCTGGAAGCTACTCTTCATCATAACAGTAGGTACAACTGAAGGACTAAAATGTTTTCTTCTAACAGACTGTTGTGAAGATCCAAGATTAACAAAGATGCAGGTAGACTACTTTTTTTGTTTTGTTTCAGCTTTGTCATTTTCCATCTGTTTTGACAGGTATGTAAAAGATTGAATTTTTTAAAGTTATATTTGGCTATTTTATGATATGGCTGACTGGAGTGTTCCAAACTGAGTGAAATTTTAGTAAAGCTTTTACCCACTGAGCAGTGGCAACAAGATAGAAGAAACACCCATGGATGTGGAAGTTAAAATATTTGCTCTTTTTTTGCCAATTCAGAAATCTTTTATGTGAATTAAATGCCTTAACAGCTCATTGAAAGGTAGAAACAGCAAAGTTGGTCTCTTACCTCTGTATCTGATAGCAAATCCCTGGGCTTGATTAATTTCATCTGAGAAAAAGTACAAAATGACAAAATCCAAAGAGATGTTAAATGTCTGGGGAGGCCGGTTCTTGCCATTGAAACGAGCTAGAACATGATAGGTGTAGCCATCCAGCAGTTCCACCATATCTGTAGCATCTTTGATTTCAAAAAGGGCAAAGCTGAAATGGATTTGAGATGCTCCTGGAACTTGTATGGTCCAGTAACAGACTTTGCCTGTGCCGTATGTGTCAGGAAAATCTGGGGAATAGATCACAGCTGTGGCAGAAGTGTAATTCCCTCCACATGCACCAATAAGGGCTGTGAAAAGAAGAGGAGAAGGAGCTGTGTTAACTGGTTTATAGCAAGTTTTGTTTAGTTTAATAAAAAAGCCCAAGTTGGTATAGATTGAGATTTTATTTGAGGTGCCTCACTTGATCATGTATCTACCCTCTGGTAAGATCAGTTCCGAAGGAGTCTTTCCGTGACATACTGTTTGTGACAGCTGAGTTAGTACCATCTGGGGGGAAGTAAGAGACAACCTCTACAGCATGAGCCAGTTGCCTGAGCAGGCATAATTTCATAGGACTATTTCACATTATTAATGGATATGACTTTTATGCTGAAATGGAAAGCAGCTTTATTTTATACTGAATTGAGGTGTTTTGCTGTTTTGTGTGCAGCAGTTCTCACCGCATTTAAACCCTTTTCCCTAATTTGCTGAACATTTGAGGCCTCTCCTTTGGGAAAAACTGCTCCTGTTTCAATACTTACTGTCAAAAAGAATGACTCTGCCATCCCCACCACAAGGCTGAGTATGGTCTCCAAAGCAAACACTGTTGCATTCCGTACTGGCTGCCTCCCCATATCTCCAGTAGTCAGGATTATTTCCACAGAAACAAGCATAACCTGACTCCATGCCTGCAAACTTTGACAACAAAGAAGCATAAGGAAGGGAAGGATAATATTTAAAGGAGTGACAGCAGGAGGTTGTATGAGCAAGAAAGCTGGCAGCAGCGTATGTGTGTTTTGGAGAAGTACGATTAGTCAGAGGTCCCACCACAAACTGGTTTTGTTTGAGCTGTCAGGATGCTACTTGAGAGAGATCTAACGGAGGGCCATTAGGGCACCCTATCACTCATAACTGCAGGAAGCAAGCATATTTTGTCCTGGCATCCTGGCATTATTCATTGGTCACTTGCCCAAACTGCTCTGGATGCAGAGAGAGGGCTAGGTCCCTGGAACAGAGGAAGACCTTAGACCTCCTAAAGGTTTTAAAAAAAAAGTGGGGAGGTGGCAGGGAAATACGATGAAGAGCTCTGCATATTGCTATCTTCTGTCTTTGAATATATCTTGTAAATGTATTTCAAAGAAATCACCTTGAATTGTTGACTTCGACAGGAACTGATGCATGTTTGGATAGTAAGTTTATTGGAGGTCTCGCTGGTGCCAGTCAAAGGTGGTGGCTCTCCATGGTCCTTGTAACACCCTAGATTCCCCGGCACTGGCAAGAATAACAGACAATGGTCATTCTAAAGGTGTGCCTGGAAACACCCAAGACACAGACCACTTTATGCACTACCTGGCTACTAGGCAGCTCTCTGTATGTCCTTGTCTTCATTTTGCAGTATGGGAAATGTTACTCTATGCTAGATCCTTGTCATATTTTCTAAACATGTCCAGGGATAAATGACAGATAGTGAAATAGCGTCGTATCTTCTTAGCAATACACCTGCAATACTCTGTAGTTGGTTCCTGTAAGCCACAGTAATACAGTCAAGGTAAAAACCTGTTTGACTTCTCCTGATAGAGACAATTACAAAAAAAACCCTGGCGTTATTATGTGGGTTCAAAAGTTTTTTGGAGGTTTTAAAGTATGACCACGCATATTCTAACAATGTAAAATCAATACTGTGATTTCAGTCTGAGCTTCAAAACAATGACATTCTGGAAATTTTCTAAACAGGATATTTGAGAAAGGAAACCTAAACTCTTTTAGGATGGAGTTTAGCAAGTTTTATGGGAGGGACTATATACTTACATAGGAGAATTTCTTAATACTTAAAACTCAAATTTTGGTATGAATGCAAAGTATCATATTTTTTGGTATGTACAAAGAGACTGAAAATGAGCAATATTACTTAAGAAACATCTAGTTATAGTGTAAGAATCAACATTTCACAGCTCGCTGGTCAGTATGGGAGGTCAGAAAGTTTTCCCCCTTCAATGCATAATCTGTCCTCTGCTTTTGTTTTGTTTTGTTCTTGCACTTTTCATCAAAGCACTGAAAGTTAGACATGACTACTAGAGGGAGGATGTGGGGTATGATATAATGCTGTGCTAATGGCATAAAATTACCCTTTGCCTACTTGTCATATCTGCTCACATACTTGGAATGAATCTGTTACCAGCTCATTGGTCAGATAGTTATTTCTGTGCCAGATTGACGAGGATTATTTTTTGTTCACTTCCACTGCTCCGTATAACATGTGATGCGGTAAGAGACTGTAAGAGTTTGACTTTCTCAGTCATTTGTTATTCCAGTACCCAGTAAACTCTGAACTCTCACTACTGTCCCACAGCACTGGTCCAGGTTTTTGATTTACCAGTAGGATTTTGGGTTGGTTTTTGGGTTTTGGTTTGGTTTCTTTTTTGGGGGGTGAGGGGTAGGGGGATGCAGGCTCTGATTGATGCCTGTTAGCATGTGGATGAGCTCCTTTGGGGCTCCTTTAGAGCTAGTCATCTCTTGTACAGGTGGCTCCTTTCTCTATCAGATACCCCATGTGTTAGTAAACTGCTTCTGTATTATTATACTATCACATAAATACCGTAGGAATGCAATGATGGGGTTTGTACTGAGAAGTCTTGTATAGTAGTCCTGAAAGTATCTCTTCACTGGATTCTGAAAGGCCCATTTCTGGGATTTCTGATTCATGTCCATGTGCAGCAGCTGTTGAAATAATGTCTTGAATTCAGAATTTCTATTTGTCTAATCTTAACAAAAATGGGTTAGTCCTTATTCTTTTGGAATATGATATGCTAAGCTTGTAAACTGATGTCAGTTTACTGTAAAAATTGGAATCATCCTGACATCTGGAACAGTCAATAGGTCTATCTGAGTTCCTGCTCCCAGGCTTAGGCTATGTTGCCTATGGCAGCTTCCTTATTTTGAGGAAGAGGGTTAGCATATCTCTTAGTGACCAGCAAATATACTGGTGTGTATATGATTATACTCTTAAGGAGTATGATTACAGTATTATAAAGAAGAATTAATGAAGTTGGGAAGAAAAATCATATTGTATATTTTCATAATGTAAACTGAATTTATAATGTATAATTTTTAAGAATTAGATGTTGCTTGAAATATTGTTCATAAAATAATTTTCTGAGAATGACACAATTTAAATTATAAACGCTTGCATGGGATGATGGCTTTCATATGCCCTGCAGCAACGTGCATATGAGTACTGAGACTTCAAGTTACAGCCTGATTTAACATACTTCTGGAAATCCCCATTTGCAGCCCCACCCCAGCTGAATACAGCTGGGCAGATAACTCTGAGAGCTCAGTTTTCTCTACAGTGCATGATTTCACTACCCTGAGAAAGCTTCATTTTCCTTGGAGACCTGGGATTTCCTAAAAATGCTACTCTTTCTTTCTTTCTCTCTTTTTTTTTTTTCTTTTTGAATGTAACCTTATTGGTGAGACCCTTCAACCTTTTCTCCGGAGGATTAGTACTTCAATATGTTCCACACTGAAGAACCAGACTGAGTAATTTAAAAGCTGCTTACATTGTGTAACTTAATCAAGCCTACTATTTGGGTAAAGTCTAATTAGTCTTTCTGGTGTCCCAACAATATTTTAACTTTCTCTTCTCTAGCAAACAAAATTAGTGTCCTGTGATTTGGAATAAACAGAAGAAGCGTCAGTGCCCAGCTCTCCAGATAACTTTGATATGAAATCAACAAACGACAGCTGAAGGTGAGCTGAAGGATATTTGCTCACCTAAAAGCACTTCATAGTCCCACATCAAATATGTAATTAAACACTCCTCTGAACTGGGACAATACACATACAAAAATTTACTCCTGTACATGCATATATGATTTTGATATGTCATCTCTTCCTATGGCTACTGATGGCTGGTCCTAAACCTGAGACACCACTTAATTGCTACTGAAGGGTACAAAGTACACAGTGTAAGTGTAATAGCACAGGGGAGATAATTTGTAATCCGAGTATGAGACGATCTAATTGGCAAACAGTTTTTATATCAATCAGATGCGCAGTGATGAAAAATTACTGCTTTTCAACAATATTTTTAGTATATTGGAATAATATGCTCCTCTTTCATGCTTTATTGAACTGGATCAGGATGTATGCATAGGAAGCCACCCATATAAATCTAAACAAAGACGCTGTACAGTTATGTATGTGGAGCAGCTCTGCAGAAAAGGCCCTTGAGGTGCTGACAGACACTGAGCCAGGAGAGTGCCATGCAGAAAAGGCCAACAAGCCAGTATTAAGATGAGCACAGCCAGAGATCAAGGGAAGTGAACTGTTCCTCTACTTGTTAGGACCACATCAAGATTACTATGTCCAGTGCAAGAAAAACATGTAATTGTCTGAAGCGAATTCAGCAGAGAGCCAAGACGCTCAGAAGGCTGGAGCACTCGCCCTGTGAGAAGAGGCTGAGGTACTGGTGCTTGTTCAGCCTGCAGAAGAGGAGGCTCCGGGCACTCCCTAGCAGCTTTGCAATGCCTACATGGAGGTTGTCACAACAGTGGAGCCAGGGTCTTCACAGTGATGCATTTTGGACAAGAGGTAATGAATGACCTTAAGTTGAAACATGAGATGTTCAGACTGGATACAAGGAAAATCGTTTCACCATGCTGGCAGTCAAGCATGGGAACGAGGGCCAGAGAGGGAGTGCACTGCAGCCCTGGAGGTTCTCGTGGCCTGACTTGATAAACGTGGTCTAATCTGACAAACTCAATAACTTGGTCTGATCTCGGAGCTGGCCCTGCTTTGTACAAGGAGGCTGGAGTAGATGGTGGCCTGAGGTCCCTTCCAACCTCGGGTATCCTACAACCTTGTGTGTACCTCTGTGTCTGTGTGTGTATACACACACACATATACATATATGTAAAGCAATGAAGAATCAAAAGTATTTCTAGATAGGTAATGACTGTTTAGTTACTCTGAGCTTCAAGAATTTTCAAAATAATCTTTTGCCTTCATTTGCTCTAGCTACTAAAGAAACTTGGCAAAACTGAGATAGTCAATTACTGTTCATGCTGATCAGTGATGCATCACCATTACACTGTCTTCACCCATTTGTTCTCTTGTGCTTAAAATGTCACCTCTTTTAAGCAAGCATGCTATTTTTCTTTCAAGCAGCATCTGACATAACGATGTCTTGGCAAACACCAGAGCTTCTGCATATTACACATTAAGGCACATGTACTAAATCATGGAATTAATCCTTTTTCAAATCCATATTCCAGCTATGCTCATCCATGTGTCTTTCAAAAGACTCCTAGCTTTTTGCAATGGTAGTCTGCACCAGTATGCCGTCTCAAATTGTGCAAGCTACTCCCTTTGTTCTTGTGTTAAAACGTAGACAAGTCAATCTTAGAGTGATCGATACAGCTCTGTACAACTTACCTGGCTCTGCTATTTAATACTTCATCAGTATTTCAGTCAACTTTGCTACATGACATACATGCATACAGGAAATCTGTTTATGTAAGAGACTCATGTGGGCCACAAACATGGAGATGCAATTAAGTAAGACTGCAAGCCTTTTACATTTTGGGAGCATAAGTTATTTCCTTTGAATTTCAAACTAACCTCATTAACAAAGAGACCAAAAAAAAAAAATTAAAAATGTCAGGAATAGCTGCAACATTGCAAACAAACCATCTAAAGCATTCATTTCTGAATTCTCCATGTGAGATGCACATGTTCTCTCAGGACTCAGTGCTGCCTTCTTGCCTTTTGTTTATGTCCACTCCAGGCTGCCTAGCAGACAAGCCATTAAGAGAAGGAGAGGAAGAAAAGGGAAGACTAAGCTCCTACTGGGGTAACTACCACTGTCTTCTGTAATTATGCCCATCCATTCTCATCTAACATTGCTAAATTCTGTGTAGCATGTTTACACATGCAGAATGCTAGAACACATTTCTGAATTAAGTGTTATGTTTAAGTATTAGTGAATGAGACACATGATATAATCATGTGAAATCATCATCATAATGAAAAATTCTTAACTGTAGATCCTTAATTATTGTAACAGTGAATCATTGCATGCATATTTCTATAGGCAATCAAGATGCTTCATGTTGTTGACATTGTAGTGGTGTATGTGAGTATAGTTTATAAGTAAATTATGCTCCAGATACTTTTCTTTTCTAGTAGTAAATATAATTATGGAAAAGAAGCTTACGTAAAAAACTTTCTTTTACTTCTTGAAAAAAATTCAAATAGCATTTCTTTACACAATTGCTTTCTTGCTCACAAGAACTCAGTTTTGTATTACGCACTTCACAAGTTGTTTTTGATGGTCCTATGATTTAGCATCATGCTTATTGAAAACAGAAAATCTGGTAAAGAATAAAAGGTTTGGGTTTTGTTTTGGTTTTTTGGTTGTTTTTTTTTTACTTACACAGCTTCATGAACCATGAGGTTTGTATTAAGACTTGGATGGGCTTGCAGTGTACAGTTTGTTCTAAATTGCTGCAATTCCTTTTTCTAGTATCCAGTTTCAGTGCAGTGCTTGAAGCAGCTGCTACTGGTCAAAAGGACATTTTTTAAATGTAAGTCTGGATTATCTGTGCAAGTAACTGTCCAAGTTTAAATCCTCTGCTCCCCACCACAGAGAAAATGAGTGAGACTGCTTTTAAAAGGATCCTTTGTGTAGAACAAATGGAGTGGAGAGAATTTGCCTTTCAGCTTTTTTACTGGTGCCATATACAGAGAATTTGTTAATATCTGTGGTCTTTAAAGAAAATGCAAATTCTTCCATTTTAGACCAAGATAAATTTCTTAATTAGGAGGGTCATGTTTCCTAAATACAACCTGGTATATCAGAAAAATAAGAGTAAGACGTCCTCTGAACAACGAGTACTGGAGCGCTAAATGATTTTGTGTTATTTAAATTAGACTTCTTAATCTGTATTTAAGTCTAGGTAAGTCCCCTGACTTAAGGTCACACATGTATTTGTTTGCCTAGCTTGAAGAAGTGACTCACTCACGTTCCTAAAAAAAAGAAAACTGTGAATGACGTAAAAAAATCTCTTTAGATCCATTTTTCTTTGTTTGGTTTGTTTACTTTACTTCAAGTAAGAAATATACTTCTTCCAATTGAAAGTATGCCTACATAAGGACAACTGCCCTGATGCTTAACAGCAAACACGTAAGTTATCTGTTAGAGAGTACTTGCACAGAAGTTAGGAAAGCAACTAAAGGCATAAACTATTAGACCTACTAAAATGTGTAGTTATGGTTGGTTGTTAACATGAAAAATTGGAATATCTTTTTAATATTTAGGCATATTTTAAATAATGTGATTCTTAGAAGTTTATGGCTTAGGTTGGAGGGACCCTAAAGCTCATGTAGTTCCAACCCCCTGCCACAGGCAGGGACACTTTCCACTAGAGCAGGTTGCTCCAAGCCCCTGTGTCCAAACTGGCCCTTGAACACTGCCAGGGAGGGGGCAGCCACAGCTTCTCTGGGCACCCTGTGCCAGCACCTCAGCACCCTCACAGGGAAGAGCTTCTGCCTAAGATCTGCCAGAGGGGAGGCTGAGATGAGGTTAAAGCCACTCCTCTTGCCCTGTCCCTACAGGCCCTTGTCCAAAGGCCCTCTCCAGGTTTCTTGTAGCCTCTTTAGGCCCTGGGAGCTGCTCTAAGGTTTCCCCAGAGATTTCTCTTCTCCAGGCTGAACAAGCCCAGCTCTCTCAGCCTGTCTCCATAAGAGATGTTCACCAGCTCTTGGAGCATCATGACAAAACCTCCACATTTTGGACAATTAAATAATGTGATGCATTAGAAATATTAAATACCAGAAGGAAGCTTCAGGTGAATAGCTTGGGAATTATGGTTTAGTGTGACATGTCCCTGCCCAAGGCAGGGGGGTTGGAACTAGATGATCCTTTCCAACCCTAACTATTCTATTCCATTCCATTCTATTATATTCTATTCCATTCTATTATATGTTAAAATATCCAAGTCCAGTTTGTGGTTCCACAGCAATGCTAAGTATATGCACCTGTGAGCAACAGAATTCTAGACCAGAGCTCCCATATACCAAACAAATACTCATCTTTTCACTATGTCCTCTCACACTGTATTTATTTCTTCCAAGCAATTCTGTGTATGATGTGTTATACACATTAATGCCATCATTTCACAAGCTAATTGTAAATGATGGACATGTGTACCTTGTAAAAAAATTAATTTCTAATTTCCTATTCATTTTTGTCCTCTAGATTTTAATAAATGAATGACATATTTTTATGGATTGAAAATACTAGCAGTACTCCTTAAATTTTGAGTAATTTTCTGTCTGGTATTATTTGTAAATAATATAATCCAGTAATTCTGATACGAGATCAAAAGGATAGCAATGGAGGAACGATTCGGTAAGCTTGACCAGAGACCCATTTAAAATATTGCTTAGTCTGCAAATGAAAATAAGCTGATTGGCCTTATCCTAGTTACTGTTTGAAAATCAGTACCCACTGTGGTGTAACTGCCAATATCTGTTCAACAGAGATGCAGGCCTAAAAAAATTTCATGGTGCTCTTACTTCGGCAGGATGGAATTTCACAGTATTTCCAATATATTCCATCCTCATGTTCTGCAATGTAGCACCATGGGCTGACATCTCCATCAGGGTTCCTAAAAGAGAAGAATAGTGAGTGAGTGAAAAGTCATCAAGTATTCTCAAAAAACCCACATAAAAATCAATTTTATTAAGCTTTGGTGTCATCACTATTCTTGCTCTAGCAATTAATATTTAATTTGTTGGACTGACTTACCAAGAAAAATGCAAAAGTGGTCAGGAAGCTCAGATCACTGGTTATTACAGCACACAGCAAGCATAAAATGCTAGCAGCGTCTAAAACTTAACTGCTTTTTTCTTCGAGTATAAAAGGTGCAGAGCTATTTCTGGGCAGTACCGAGAGAGGAAGATCATGTGTACAGGTTCTTTAGACTCCTAAACTTGATTTCTGCCTTGGTACAAAACAGTCCAGACTCCAAGTTTCTCTATGTATGACGAAAAAAAATATTTATCCAATCAAGTCTTCTATGAAAGCCTCAGGTCTTGTCTTCCTTTTCAGTAAAGCTGAGTAAATCTGTTCCAGTGATCTGATATATTGATGGGTAATTCCTTATGTGTCCATGATTGTTCTTTGCTGTTGTGCAGCATCATTTACAAGTGTATACCTAATTAGTCATTAGGTTATTTAAAGTTTCTTTCTATGTACAACTTGAAAAAGTATTTGTATTGAAAAGATCAATTTAAGAAATTAACTTGTAATTTTGGACAGTCAGGTTGAAATAAGACCTTTTCTTGTTAACTAGGGTCAAGTACAAACTTTTTATCATGTACTTCGGCATGAATTCTATGAAGACACCCCCCCTACACTGAAGTGTCAGTTCAGCTGCATCTTGTCATTTGGGCACATTAACAAGTCTTCGTGGGAGATCCAATTTGAGAACTGCTGGGAATCATTTTTCATCAAATAACAGAATGCTGAAGACAATTGGTGAGTTAAGTTCAATTTAGCTGATTAAAATGCTGCTGTTGAGCTTTCAACAGACTAGTGGACGCAGAAGACTTTTGTGTGAGGAACTTAGGTGTAATGGCAGAGCTTCCAGTGGCTAAAGAAAGTAGAAAGCTAGTATCAAGGAAAGCTTGTACTCGGAAATAACACAATTCTCTTTGGTTTCATGCCCACAGGAAACTTTGCGTTTACACTTGCATGACAGAAATCAGATGTCTGAAACTGAACCATGGTAATGGCACTCCACATATAAATGCCTTAAAATGCAAGGAAATTGCAGAGAAATGTGATGAATGTAGTTAGAAATCTTTGCCTTGAACCTCAAAAGTGCACACAACTAGAAAACAAGCGAGTGTCTTTCAGAATCTCCAAAAACTTCAGTCTGCATAATTCTGTTATGGCTAAAATTAAGTTTAGTGGAACATTATGAGGCATTTCCATCTTAACAGGGTGTCTTGCAGTAAACAAAGTATTCCAAGTAAGGACCACCCATGGAGAAATAACATGCTTCTGATTAATGCTGTAAGTGTAAAATTAGATTATTCAAATGTTGTTCTTAAAATTGAGCCTCAAAGGATCGTAGTAGGCTTTAAAAAAGCCCTGTGAGAAGGGAAGATCAACTTGTCCATTGTCACCAAGCAAATGAGTGGCAGAGAAACAGCTAAAATAGTGGTATCTTCACCCACAAAGCACTGACAAGATTTGCAAGCTAAAGATATGCTCTGACATTCTTAAAACAGTGACTTTCCAAGCTTTTTTTTCTTTTTTCTTTTCCAACAGAATGTGAAGTTGAAAAGCATTCATTCAGTAGGATCATCATTATCATCATTCCATGCACCTGTGAGAATACTCCTGGGCCAAGTGATATAACAAAGAAGGAAATGGCTAACCTTCCAGTCAAACTTCATCTCAAAGAGGATAATCTAACACCCAGTAGATTGAGGTTAAAAAGCTGTATCTGATAACCAAATAATTTCCCAGGCTTACATACCAGATTATAGGCTTTTTGCTCCTCTTTTGCTGAGTAAAGTGAAACTCTAGTAAGGATAACTTGAATACCTGGATAAACATTGTTTGTTATGCACATTTTTTCATAGCTTGTACATGTTTTGCTTTGTATTAACCTAAGCACTAGCCAGAGATGACTGCCAAAAATAAGACCCTGTAGGTACAGTCTATCTGGGATATTGCCACACAGCAACAGTCAAAATTACATTCTTGATTCTGCTGTTTGTATGAGAGTTAATTCAGTGGCCACTCACCTTTCTATAGGTCTATATTAGTATGTGTATTGAGAGACACATGTCATGAAAATTGTTATGCACTTGGTGGTGTTGGGCTGAGAGAAGCTGTGAAGTTGGTGTAAAATGTTTTTAATGGGAACAGCCCTTTCAGTGCTCACATGCTGATCTGCTACTAGACAGCTTGCTGGGTTTATTTGGCTTCCAGGCCATTTTCTCAAGAGAATGGCCAACTCCTACAGTGTTTCTTTTGTAGGTGGTATATTTTTTGTTCCTCTAAGATGCTGAACTGATTCAAAAAGCATCAATTCTGAACCTGGCAATAATGATTTCTCCTTCTATGGCTGAAAACAGAGTCCACCAGTGCAACACATTGAACAGTGTTATCTTGAAGCACTGATGCAGCCACTGGAAGAGATACCAAGTAAGTCTTTTTCTTCCCTACCCTTCACCAGTGTTCCCCACTGAGAAATACCCTGCCGAGTCACCAAAGACTCTGGAAGCACTACTGACTCCTTTCATCAATATGCTCATCTGTGTGCTGCATGTCACAAGATGTTTTTTCTGTGCTTTCGTACTTACACTCCTTTAACTGGCTGGTTCTGTCTCTGTCATATTTTCCTGTCTGTCTGTTTCTGATTAAATATGGTAAAGTTTGAAGGTGGCAACTGCATAGGCTCTATAAACCTAGGAAGCCTATAAACTGCCAAGTAAAAGTATCTTACAGAAGAATTGAGGTGTGGTTTGAACCTTCTCACAAAGGAGACATTGCTATGGCCCAGGTAACTCAGTTCTTAATTGCATGGGTTGAACGTCTCTGTCCCCATTACCCAGTGAGAGACTCCACTCAATTTTATACGCATCCTAGATGAGCTGATGATTATCACTGTTTAAGAAATGCATCTGTCAGGTTATGCCCCACCTATTTCCATAGCAAGTATAGATGGGTATAAAAACTTAGCTGGTCAGTCCTGCAAAGGTAAAACTGCATGTAACTTCCTGATGCACAACATCAGGGAGTTAAATGTTGCAGGGTGAAAAGAGTCTGCAGAGCCTAAGCATCTCTGAACTTAGGTTCTTATTTGGCTCCTGAATTCTGGAGTTCTTATTTAAGTTTCGCTCCAAGTTCTATCCACAGAACTTCTATCCCTCTTTAGAAGGCAAGGAAATGAAAGGGGATCTGCCATGGTTTAAGCTGGTGTTGTAACCACTGACACTTGAGCTTCTGAATTCAAGTAACAACTCTATGTCACTGAAAAGCTTATGCTGAGATTTTTTTGTGACTACATAACTTTAGCACAAAACTCAAACAGAACATAGAACAGAACTACGCTTGTGGGTGAGGATAAAAACCATAATGTTGCAGAGTCTCCCACAGACATTCACTAGTGCTCCTGTACTTCTGACCTGGATATTTTTTTTTGTTTACTTCCACCTTTTCATTTAAGTAACCTCTAGTCTTTCTTCATGATGCCAAATATAGGTTGGATATATAATATGGACTTTGGGTGAGAGCTGGGTTGATAAAGTTATTCTACTAATGGTGCTTGAAAATTCAGGGTACTGATTACAGGATAAACCAAAATCTATTAGATATCCATGGTTCTGACATTCTTCACTGCATGACAGGAAGTTTCCTAATTTTGTGTCAACTGTTTAAAGTAATACTGGGTATACAGGCAATGTTAGTAGCAGACAGATTTCTTACCTGCAGTAGTTATGCTCTCCAAGCCCTCCCTCCCCATTGGGATATTTCAAAGTATTATAAGGATGCTCAAAGGTCTCATTCCAAAAAAGACAAGGTTTCCCTGCATATTGGGAGGTCTGGTTCTGAGTGCCACGATAGTCAGCCCCATTTGCTGTGTAACATTCTGGGAAGAAATGGAAATGGAGAAAGAAATAATGTATGCAGGTTTAGTGTTTGGTTGTTCTTCCCTCACCCTCCACCCCCATCCCAAAAGATCATGTTTCCTTTCACTAACATGTTTCCTGAATTGTTTAGGGAACTAAAGGTGCTGCCTGGGATGTAAATTTTCTCTCAGAGTCAAACATCTATTGAAGAGATTATGATTTCATTACTTTACTAAACAATGTATGACAGGTCTGAAGAGTGGTTAATACAATTAACATGCACTTTCTGAATAAGCATACTGTATTTTTCACTGTTTTCCCCGTGATTTATTCATCGGGTTGAATCTGTAACTTGTTAATTTTCCAGAAATGAAATCAGATGATGCTGTTGGTCTGCCACATATCTGCACACTACCCAAAATCTCGTGCCAGTTTAATTAAAGTTGAGAATATCTATAGCTTTATAAAGTGAAAAGATTTGTAAGCATCGATCTTGCAAACATTTACATACTAATTTAGAAAAATTCTTAGGTGTTTTTTCCTGTGGTCTGAATTTCCTTAGAAAGGGACCTCCTTTGGTAGAGTACAACCATGATACTGTCATTTGCTACTAATGCATTTACGCTTTCAGGTTAAATTTACAGGTCAGTACTCTTCTGCCTCGCCCATATTTTCTCCCACTTATCTTTGTTTTCCTAATACTCAGCAAATTAGAAATCAAAGCAGAGAATGATTTGTCTAGTCATTAAAGATACCATCCCCTTCTCAACAGAGCTACAAATTTCATGCTGCCTGGCTTTGATATGTCTTATTATTGACATCTTCTGATCAAATTAATATTCATATGCATGAACAATTTTAGCTTTACTAAAAATGCAAAGCATTTGTTATTAAATTGTGCACTGTGAGGGTGACAGAGCAGGGGAACAGTCTGCCCAGAAAGGCAACTGTTGGAATCTCTATGTTCAAAGGCCATCTGGACATGGTCGTGGGCCGTCTGCTTTAGGTGACCATACTTGAACAGAAATCACCTAAATGATGAGCCCCAGAGATCATCTCCAACCTCAATTGTCCTGTGACAACCTTCCAAAAAAAAATCATTAAAATGTATCATAAATAAGTCTATCCTTCTTTATAATTAACACTTGGTAACATTAATCATCAATACATTAATTTAAAATTAGTATAAAAATACAACAGTCTATGACAGAATTGAAACTGCTGCATGACGCTGCTGTAAGCATTTCTATGTACTGAGCAGCATTACTGGGTAAAGTCACAAACACTTCCTCGTAACTGCAGAACTTTGTTTTACTTGCTGGTATTCTCTGCAGAGACCATGCAACCGCTGCAGAGATGTTCTACTGCTCCAGGCAAAGGGAGCATGATCTCAAGTGGAGCTGCTGATCTCAGTGTCCCTTATGAGGTACCTTACAAACAAGGCTAGAAAGACCTGTATGGCTGCAGTTGAAAGAGGTAAAAAAAACCAACCCACTCCTGGCTTAATCCTGATGTTAGAAGTACACCTTTTTTTGTATTTAGAAATACTGTGGGAGATGGGAAAACATATTATTAAAACTATGCCTTTGAAATAAGTTTAGTCTGGGCCCACAAATATCAGAATGGTGCAATTATAATGATTATTTCACAATTTTATTACACAGCAGATGAAAGCTGATGTTTCTGTGCCTTCACTGCACATCTTCATGCCTAGGCAAGTTAGGATTCTGTTAAATGGAATTTTGTTGCTGAAGGCACAAAGAAGAGGTGTCTGCACTGCCATTAATGTATACTGCTATCATCCATGGACAGAAAACCATCTAATACAACAAAACAAAGTTTCAAGTCCATACTCTTCCCTACTGTAATTTACCTGACTGCCTTAGCCATGCACGCAAGCTACATACATTTACCTGAAAACACAAATCTGAGTTTCCAGTATTGAGGCCACCACAGATATTTGGATAAGCATATGAAAAAAACCCCACCCCATTTTAGTGATCACAGTGTTGCAACTTTCTTAAATACCTCTTTTGCTTTGCAGTTAATGTAAGTTTTTCTATGTCACAGCTGAAAAATATAAGGTGATGAATTTGGCATAGAAGAGAGGAAAACATAAAGTGGACAAACAAAACAACATACAGTATAAAGAAGCAATTATGAAAAGTGATAAGCATATCCATAAAAGACATCGACTTCAGCTTCGTGCTATTATTTTTTTGCTTCTCACTTCTAATCAACAGCAATAGGTACTAACATCTACTTAGAAATGCAAGGAATGCTACAATACCTGAAGGTAATCTGGCACACGGACTAAACTGAAGTTAACATCAGTCCATTTTAGGATCTGCTAAGACTGGCCCATGTTCTAACTTGCAGCAGCAACTGCCTTTCATTTTCATGTCAGCTTTTTTTCTTTTTTTAATAGATTTTCTTCAAACTTCCTGGCACTACACTAGGACTTTGAGGACACTACACAAAAGGAAGAGTCAGAGCTCTTCATTCCTTTAGCTGTAGTTTTTTGTTTGCAAGACAACAAGTAGCTGTAACAGTGCCTCCTGTGTTCTTTTGTACTACTTTGGTAACAATGTGCCAGCTGAGCTGTAGTGGTTTTATTAGCATCTAGATGTGGAAGGAAGAGGCAGTAAGATACAACATAAAACCAATTATTGTCCCAGAAAAACTGAAATGGAAACTTTTAGTTTTGGAATTTAGCAGCTGTGATATAAAATACATACCTTTGTGTTACAGGGAATTTGCTAGGAAATTTTCATTTTGTTAATTACCAATAATAATTTTGCCATAGCACTAAAGCGCACTCTTTTCAAGTAGCTATTGGCATTTAAAAATCAGCTCCTCAGTTCTACGCTCTTTTACCTTGAACAATCAGCTTTGAGATCTGCTGAGATATACTTTGTACAGTTTTCTATAAAATTCCTAGTAACATGAAGACAGATCTCTCAGCATATTCAGTATCTTGGCAGTTAACAGCTGAATTCTTCTATTTATCACATAGTGATTTTGCCATATTTTGTTGCACAACAACCAAGACACTACCGTAGTGATCTCACTATGAAATTAATATTCCCAGTGTGTTAAAGGTGCAAAATGAATGTTTCATCTGCAGACAGACCACTGTCCTTTCCACTTTTAATCCATAGGCTGCACTTTGAAGACAAAGTCCTAAGAGATTTTGGAGGAGGTCAGAACCTCTGTCTTTCTTTTCATCTTGCACCACTGGTGCAATAATCCTGTGAAAAAAAGAGCTTAAAACAAAGGTCGGCCAGATTTGTCTGCACAAAACTCATTCAGAAGAGTTTATCTCACTAAAACAGTCAGAAAACAGTGGAGTAAACACTACTGGTAAAACTCAGGCTTACTCAAATTACCCGATTTCTCTTTGGTAGATTATGATCACGGAGAAGGCAGAGAAAAAAAAACAAACCAACCAACCAACCACCACCACCTTTCCTTTGCTGTTCTGGCACCCACTGGATCCAACTGCCTTACTTGGCTGATACTTCCATGTTACTTTAGGCTATGAAGCTCTTTGCTGGGAATCTGACTAACATCAGCACAGTGACTCAAGGAAATCAGTATAAGTTCTATGATTTCTTGTTTTGTAAGACTGGTACTATGACAGAGCTTGCACTATATCCAAGTCCTCTCCCAGTGGCAAAGACAGCAAGGGAAGAACAGGCACTTTGTGGAGGCTAAAACTGTCATCTTTCTAGAAGGCATCAGAAAGCTGCTATGCTTGATAGATTTGTCTCATGGTTTCTGTTCAAATACCCAAGGCTGAGTTTAAACTACGCTGTCAAGTGTAAACCTGTATTAAATCACCAGGGTTTTATACAGGACATGAAGAAAGCTGTGACAATTCAAATCTTGAAGTGTTCAACCTCATCGTATTTCTAACATCTTAGTCAGCTGGGTTTCAGACATAGCCTGAAGCAGAGGCTTGTGTCAAATCCATGATTAAAATCAATGTCTGTGATGATTTTGTTCTATTAACTGCCCAAGGACCCTGCTGCTTCTACTGTTTTGTAGGGATATCTGCAAACAGGATTAATCAGAGAGAGAATCACTGCAGTGGTTCTAGTCATGAAAAGCTGGAAGGTTCCAACAGGTCCTGTTCTGAATAATGCTTATGAGCCTCAGTGAGAAAACGCAGACAGCAGTGTGTTGCCAGGGCTGCTTCTGTTTTCAACATATCAGGTGCTGTGGTTGACAGAAAAATAACTCTTTTTAAAATAAATACTGAGACTAGATAAGTACGTATTGAGTGGCAACTACTAGAAAGAAAAAGCAAAAAATAAGCCTGGGGATGGTTGTCCATTATGAGTGAATGCTCAGTGTGTGATACAGGTTCACAATTAGGTTTATTAGAGCCAGATCAACATTTGGAAGATCAAACAGCAGCTGTAGTAGAAATTTTTTCCATCTGTCTCGGTTTCTTCTTCAATGTAGGGACCTTACAACGATCACTTACGCCTTTGTGCCTTTGTTACTTTGGGACTGTATGGCTGCCTGCACTCCACATGTGCCAGTTTAGGCACCACTTTAGGATCATTTGAAAAATTAAGGTAGCGCAGCATATAAGAACCTGACTTTTTTACTGAATGAAGCACTGATGATAAAACATTGACATTTCAGAGTCTCCATTGATTTCCAATGATTTTCTAAGATGTTTGCTTTAAGTTCTGGAAGCTACTCAGAGTGTTCACTAGTGGCCAGAGAGATTAAAGGTTGACAACAATTATCAAACAGAAACTAGCCTACCTGGGCCAGAAATTACTTCTGCCAGCTACTGGCCAACAAGCAGCAGATAAATGAAAGGTAGATGAAAGTGGCTATTTAAATCTTGGGTTTCATTACAGTGGTGTGATAGCCAGAACATTAAACGTTCTGTAAGGCTGGAGCAAGAAATAAAGGTTCCTTGAATTTACATGTTATAGCTGCCTATTAAACAAGTTCTCACTTGTTTTCCTTACAGCCTTTCAGAAGAGTAAGAAAAATGCTTAAGCAGAATGTAAGAACATGGAGCCAAAGGTGCCAGGTCCACTAATGACTTGGTATCAGCTGCTCAATGCATGCAGGGTATGCTAAGAAGAGTTTTAAGTCATTTCCCTTCTACCTAAACTGTTCTAGTTCTTGCTGAAGATGCAATTTAAGCATTCCTCCTTAAATGAAAGCACTGTATCTAGGTGCAGATGGCAACAGTTACAGGCACTAACCAGATGCTGTAGTCTCTAATTTGATTGAAAGGGTATAATTAGACAGCAAAAACACTTCAATGAGAGAGTAATGCACAGAGGAAAGGACAGAAACCACTTAACTGATGCCAAGATACCCCACCAGTACAGAGGCAGGGGCCCATGGATGGAGGGGCAGAACACCAAATTACCTTCTTCAGATGAGAACGTTTTTGTTTCCCTATGGATGCGAATAGGGATTCTATTATCATAGGTTGCCACAGTTCTTCATGTGGGAACACTGATTAAAACCAGAAGAAGCTTCAGGAGATCAAAGAGACAAATATGGCTTCTGTGGTCATTATTAAAAATATTTTTAGCAGTGCAATGGTTTTCTTTGAAGATGCAGTTTTATCGATTGAACCAAACGTTCATTTGCCTACTGTCATAAGACTGGTCAAAAAAACCTTTATCATGTGTTATGATGCAAAATAAATGCTTTTGTGAAACATAAGGCTGCTATAGTCCCATGCATGGGGAAAATCAGTGTAGTGTTTTTACATTTCAATATTTTACTATTCCAATTAACATGAATGTAACAAAAGCCCTTATCAAAACTATCAGGCCTATACTGTAGCAACACAATGCAACAGTTGACACAAGCTCAAGAAAAAAACCTCAGAAAAGAATGATCTTTGTTTAAAATTGCAGTTTTCAAAATCACTAGAAAATAACTCCCCATTTGGTAAATCAGCCAGTTAAATTCTGATGTGCTGCTGTGATGGTGATCATTTATCCTTTGCAATATAGGGGCACTCTGCACATAGTTTAAAAGTCATCTCACTCTTATTTCTACATATCCACACACAAACACACACAGACATACAAATATAATTTTTAAAGTCCTTAAATTCAATTGCTTTTGCTGGTCAGAATTAGCAGCTTATACAGCGTTGGCCTGAACTGGAGAGTAGTCACAGTGAACACTCACCTGACGTTTGATCAAACCTTGACTTATGCATCTCTCTGCCCTGTAAGAATATACATTCCTGGGAATGTACAGAGGTGGAGTTCCATACTTGTGCTCTCTGGCAGTGTATGAGTTGTTATATATGTGAACTTGCTATTCTTGTGAAACTTTGATTACTAACCTTCAATCCAATAACTTTTCATCACTTCTCCTTTTTTGGTTTTGGGGTTTCCTCCCCCCCACCCCCTTATGGAATATGTTTGAAACAGGTGAATTAGGACATAGCATGAGAGGCAGTTACCATTAATTCTAATCCTTGAACGTATGTATTTTGTACCTTTTTTCTCTTTACGCATACAATACAAACATGCTGTATCAGCAACACCTTTACAGCTGCTGCCTAGTCCTCAGCCACAAGATGCAAACACACTTGCTTGTCTTGTGATTCTTGATCACTGGAAGTAAGAATGCATGATGTGGCCCCATAAGAACTTCTGTTCCTTAATACACTCATTTGTTTATTTTTCTTTGTGAAGTTTTAAAACTGTTGTTCCACTGTCAAGCATGGCAGACTGGATCCCTTTGGAAATTTTATCAGGATGGGCCATAGCCACTGTGTGGATGGAGGGAGTGGTCAACTGCACAACAATTATAGTGTGATATGACAAAGAATGAAAATTTTGCAGCTGGCAGCATGTAATCCCTGCCTCCCTCCTGCTTTTTTGGCTCCATCCTGCCTAAATCCATCCACATAACTCTGGATTTTGAGTTATGCACTATGCATGTACAAGCATGATATGCTGAAGTGACTATTTCATTTTCTACCTGTCTGGTTAGAAATGCTTTTTTTATTATTTCCATTACAATTGCTTCTATCTCTTTGACTTTGTAATACAAAACTCAGCAAATTTAGACAGTCTTTTCATGTTAGGCAATCTATTCTCCTGTCTCTTATTTCTGATTCACTTGAGAAATGTGGTATGACTGAAGTTTGCGTGCTGCAAATGTCAGTGTTTGGATCAATAGAAACTGTTAGATATCACACAGTGAAACAGAAACATCCTGTGAAAAGCAGCACAGTACTATGTGCAAAAATGATTGTTAACTCTAATTTCTGACAATTTGAGTAATTTTTCATAAGGCAATTCCAGAAGTTAAAGTTTTTCTCCTGTCTTAGTAAATGATGGTGTGACACAGCCTGTATTCTGACTGCATTTTACAATAATATTACTAAGATGTGCATTTTATTAAACTGAGGAATAGGGATTAAAAATATACTATATGACAAATCGCCTTAAAAAAGAAATACGTTTGACATTTCAGAATTCTGCTAGCTGAAAGTGCAACCTGACCTGGCTGATCCCATTTTGGTCCTGTGGGACTGGCAAGAAGACAGTCCTGGTGTATGGTGTGTGCATGTTAGCAGCTCTGCAGATTTGTACATGCCATATAAATTACAGGTCCCTGCTGAAGTGTAAATTTGCACTGTTTCCAGGTTCTTTAGCACAAGACACAGAAGGGTCAGTGCTTTCTACATCCATTCTCCTTTACTACCCCTTCACTCAAAGGCAATATTCCTCTCAATATTTTTCCTCAATATTTCCTCCTCCTGCCATAGCTGCTTGTGCTGAGGCATATCTGCCCACTTCAGTGGCTGCCAGTGCATGCAGTTAGATGTTGGCTAGAGGGTGGAAGCGCAGATGTGTAAACAGGTAGAATCCTCTTAACATCCTATGAACTGAACGTTCACACTGGGATATATCCTCCGCTTGCTGTCATGCAGCCTGCTGTGAGGGACATGGTCACATATCGAGTGTTCTGTCCACAGTTCTGCTCAGAAACCTTAAAAAGAAGTCATTCTTCAAATTAAGCAAGCAATGGAGTACCTACTGTGTGTAACAAATATGTCCTAATGGTACTGGCAACAGACCCTTAGACATAGTCTAGATACGTCGCTATCTAGGCAGCTCTCTACACTCTTATCTGAAAATACATTCATGTTTTACGCATTTCAGGTAACTTCTGAGAAGTTGTAAATTTTACCTTCTGAGTTCTCTGATAAAATGCTTCCCTCCCTCCCTCCCTCCCTCTCCA
>NW_009931907.1:0-20930 GCF_000696875.1 Nestor notabilis
TGATTAACAACAGGGAGTAAAAACCTCTTAGTTACCGACTCCCACCTCCACCAACCAGCGCATCCGCATCCCCCCGGTGCTTCCAGTGGGTTTTCCATGGCTGTTTCCCATTTCCCCCCAATGCTTTCCAGTCTGAAAAGCTTACAAGTAGTTCTTGTTCCCAGTAAGCTTAGAGCTTCTTGGCTTTCCTCAGCAGTATTCCCAAGAAAACTCCTTCCATCCCTGTTATCCTTCGGACACCCAGCTCCCAGCATGGTTTACGAGTAAGCACAGCGCCGTTGCTCGTAGGGATGTGTGTTATCATGTAAGGAATTAAGCTGGTAATTCAAACCATAAGGAATTTGCGGCAGCAAAGGGAGCCCTTAGGTGTGTGGGACACCCACTCGGATTATTGCCTTCTGGTTCCTGTCTCTGCATCATCTGCCACCGTTTTGGGGTTGCTTGAGTGATTTCAAACACTTGTTGGGAGTTTGAGAGAGGTTTATTTTTACCTGTTTGTGCTTTGGGTGAAGCTTCAGTGCTCGGGTTAAGCTCAGTTGAAGTTTGTCACAGCAAAGTCGAGCTCGGTTTAGGCAAGAAAAGGAGCCAAAGTGCTTTGGGCAACCAAAACGATGCTGGTTTCCAGCTCTCAACCCCAGTCAAGGCTGCTGTGACTTGACTGCATTAGTGATTCATCCTCGGTGGGCTCGTTGCTAATGGCAGTGGCTGCAGAGCTGAACGTGGATGGGCGTCACGGCACTCGCTGTTCCTGGTGCGACTTGAAGGTCTCTGCTGTTACCCGGGGGCCTTTTTGTGCTTCCAAGCATGGAAACGTGTGAATTCCTGACTGGAGGCGCCGCGATGCGGTGCTGGGGGGTCCCTCGTGGTGTCTCCTCTACGCAGGAGGGATCCCTCATGTCAGAGCAGTAAAACACGATTCCCTGGATTGTTTCATCCCCCTCTTAACTCCATGGATTACTCAAAGCTGAATAACTGTTGTTGCTGCGTTATCTGATGCGCTGTGGTGGAGGTGACGGGCTGTTACCTCCATTACTAGCAGAGCATCCCGAGCGCAAATCCCAAGAGGAAAGAGGGATAGAGTTTGGTTGGGCTCGAGCTCAGCGCCGCCACCAACCTGAAATGCAGAAACAGCTGGAAATGCTGCCGTTTGCTCTTAAAGGTAGTGAATGTTTCTAACAGGGAAGCCTTGGTGGTAAACATGGAGCTGGGCTCAGGTGGATGGAACCAGCCCCCTTCGTTAACCATTTCTGGATGTTCTGGCATCATTTCTCCAAAGTAAACTCCAGCCTGGTCGGGCTCTGCTGACAACCAGCGCCTGGCTCCGGTTCAGGAATGTGAACCAGTGCTTTGCAGGGAGCTCTTTCACCTTAACCCCACACCAAATCCGAAGTGCAGAGCCTGGGTACAGCAAAACCAGGCTGGAATCTGGGATTGGAGCTGGTGATGACGCTTTATGGCAGCATCCCCTGGATTTGGTGGTGAATGGGATGGATCAAGATGCATCCCAGTCGTGGTACTTTGCTGTTTGTAGGGATGGGACCTCCTCAGAGCAGTGGGGTTGTTGTGAATGTTCCTTCCTAAATATAGAAGGGGCACAAGAATAGGATGGATCCTGGGGTGGGAGATGGCTGTAACCCAACCACAGCAGCTTGGGGCAGCTCTTCCCAGCCCAAATCCCTATGGAAATGCTGGGTGAGGGACATGGATGTGCACAGGGAAGGGGAAACAACCGGTGCCAGCTCTGGGGAGGGGGTTGTGTCACCACACGTTGAATTTGAGCCTGAATCATGTCTCTTCTTCAGCCCAAGCGATGAACAGGGAAGGAATTGCCCCCGTCCAGGTTTGAATCCAGGTTTTCATCTGGCTTTGGAGGTTTTTTGCTATGGGAAGGAGGAAAGCCGGAGTCTCTGGAAGCTTACAAGGGAATTGCTGAGGGGTTTGGGGGTGTCATTGAATAATGGGTGTTTTCCAGCTCTCTGCCATCTAAATCCAAAAGCTTTGGGAGCACCGTTGGCAGTGTTGCCGGGTTGGTTGGGGTGAGGATTAGTGTGATTCAAAGAGCAGCTCTGCAGAGCGGATGTGAAAGGGGAAGCTGCTCAGCAGAGCCAGGGGATCCCAGCAGTGGGAGCTCACGTGGATCCCCTTTCCTCTCCGGGATGAGTCCTGGGCTGCTTCACATCTGGTTAGTTCCGAGCAGAACAGCAAAAGAACTTCCCTTAGTTGGGATTAAGATAACACAAGCCAGGAAGGAATCATCATCTTGCTCTAAAACTTCCAGAACCAAGTGATGGATAAATCACAGCAATGGAAAAAGGGACCAGGATCCTGCTGGACCCACACACCAATGGATTTATCCCTGTTGGAGCAGCAGTGTGGAGGGTTTGTGGCTCTTGCTTGTGCTGGTGAAGCTCCTGTCGAGCGAGGTGGGATGTTCTGGGGTAAAACCTCTGGGTTTAGCTCCAAGCCAGGGCTCTGCACCCTCTTGTTTTGATTAAATAGCCAATATTTGGTTCAATAGTCACTAAATATCAGTTGGGAGCAAATACCCAAAGGTTGGTTTAGGTCAAGAGTGAAGTTAAATTCCAGCTCAGGGAATTCCGCTCCAAGCGGCACCTCTGGGAGCTCCAGCTTGGGAAGGGTGGCCAAACAGTGTCTCTGACATGCTGCAGGCTTGTGGTGGCTTAATCCGTGTCTCCTGCCTTACTCTTACACTGGGATAATGGGTTTTCCCTATGGATCTCGGAGCATGAAGGGAAAGGTGTTGGGATGGGGGAAGGATGTGGAATATCTTGAAGTGAAGCTGAAAATCCCACTTGGGAACAGGGAGGGGGACTCTCAGAGACCCGAAACTCCTCCTTTTAGGTGCATGTCATCCCTCTTTTGTGATATTTTACAGCTTCTCCTTAAGGAATGTTGTGCTGAGTGTTGCTTTCATGGGAAAACAGGGAGCTTCTGTCCCAAACCGCCAAGACCAAAGCATTTGGGAAGTGCCGGCATGTGTTTGAGGAGCAAAACTTGCCTCCTGGTTTTCCCAGTCCCTGCTGTAACAGGAGGGAACAGCTCTGTTGCCATTCCTAGTATATTTAGGAGGAATTTTGTCCCGTTGTTCCAGCGAGTAGGAGGAGAATAACTGATTATTCCTGTTCCAAAGGCTGGGATAGCCCAGCCCTGCCTCTTGCTCTGGAGGAGGGAGATGGCACCAATCCAGGGCCACATAGAACAACCTTAAAGCAGCAGCATCCAGCCAACCCAGAGCAGGAACTTTGGGTAGTGCCGAGGCCTTGGGCAAACTTCCTGAAACCAGGAACTCCGTCAGCAACAGCCAGGCTTGAAATGTGAGGGGTTTAATGTTGGTTTCCTGATATTGCTGATGTAGGGAAGGAGGGAGCTGAGGGCATGAGGGGTTTGTGGCCTTCGTTAGGCAAAACTTAGCCTAAACCCTGGTTTTAACTCAACTAAGTTGTTGTTAGAACGTGTTCGAAGCCTGATGGAGCTTCTGTAGCAACAGCATCAAACCTGTGAGGTGAAAAGGGATGATTTTAAGCCAAAACACCCCAAAAACAGGTCAGGCAGCTGCTGAGTGCAACAGCAATTTCCTGGGACAGGATTCCAAAGGTTTTAGCTTTTTGTTGTGGGATCCTCATAGTTTTCCTGTGGTAAATCAGCTAAACCCTGGGATTTCACTGAAAAACAGGCCTTGGAGTGGTTTCCCCCTGGATCTGGAGGTGGTTGGGGTGCAGCACCCTTTGGGGTTATCAAAAATACGTTAAAACACATCTAAACGTGGCAGAATTAGTGATTATCCAACCGGAATATTTTGGATTTAAACCAGAGTGGAGTGATTTGAACTCACCAGGGGAGTTCTGGGGCAGTTGTTGGAGCAAAACCAACCTAAAACTCGGTTTATTTCCCTTAAAAAGCCTAAAGTTGGGATCAGGTGGGTGCTGATGGAGCAGTTTGTGGTTTATGTGGATTGCAAGTGGGAATTACAGGTCAGGTTGTGCTTAAACCTGACTAATGTTAATAGAGGTGTAATGAAGCAGTTGTGTTTAAAGGGACTTTTACAGGATCGGCTTCATTCCATGTTGGCTGCAGCATGTTGGCTTTACTAAGTGAGATCTGGGATTAAACCAAGCCTGGAAACTGGAATTCTATCCCACCTGCTCATTAAAATAACATTTAAACTCCTTGGAGCCCTTTACCCTCAGATCCACCAGCAGGCTCCCAGGTTACTGCAGGAATGATCCTTAGATTGCTAATAAATGGGATATGGGAAAGGAGCTGCAGTAAATGAACTGGTTAAGGAGCACTTTGCAATTTGCTGTTGGTTTTATCCCCCTCCATCAGTAGCAGCCACTTGAGAAGAGGTGAATCCTTGAGGAAAAGTGGGAAGAAGGTGGGATATTGGGAGAAATCGGATGTTTGAGGTGGTTTTGTAGCTGATTTTCTACAATGTGAGCAAAACCAGGCGACGTTTGGCTCAGATTTGATACACCCTGGGTTTTATTAAACCTGGTGCTTGGGTCTGTTCCCATTCCAAGACTCCACCGGAGCTGACTCCATAGGGAAGGAGGTTCCAGGTAACAGGAGCTGATCTGTGGTCTCTTGGGGCAGTTTTGGGTTCAAAAGCAGCAGAAGTGGCACAGAGCAAGTGGTGCTTTTCACCCTTTCCTGTTCCCCAGAGTTACCAGCGTGACTTGGTTCATCTTTGGGTCAATCCCAGCTTTAGGCAAGATCACTTGAACCCTAAAAAGACTTAACCTGGGGAAGTGGAGGTGATCCCAGTGGGAATTCCAATGGGTTTGTGCCCAGAGAAGCTGTGGCTGCCCCATCCCTGGCAGTGTTCAAGGCACTGCAAGGAGAGGATCCATAGGGAACAGTTCCCCTTCCATGGCTTCCTGGTGGGTGGAAGGGATGCTGCTGCCTCGCTCCATGCTTGGCTCAAGTGGAGGTTTTTGGCCTAACCCAGCGGCTGCTGGTCGTGCAGGAAGGGCTCAGCATGGACACATCTTCCCTGGGACTGGCCTCAACAAAATTCCTCTTTTGGGAATATTTCTGTCCCTTGAGCTGTGGTTGGAATTGGCAAAACCAGAGGGGAGGGTTTAAGGTTTATGTTGTTTAAACCCAGCCCAGGGACGCTCGGCCGGGCTGGTTTCATGCGCTCAGGTTTTCACTCCTCCTCACGTTTTGGGTTGCACAATTCCTGTTTTCCTCACTTTTTCCCCAGAGAACACACAGTGCAGCAAGTTAAAACCTTAAAGAGGCCTAACAAAGCCCCATTCCTGGAGCACATTCCTTCTCGGAAGGTACTGAATCACCCCATCACCCTTTCTATGCTCATTTGAGGAGCTGAAGTGAGGAATAACCCTTCAAAAAGAATAATCCTTGGGGCAGGAAGTTCTTCTGGGAATTGAGGGCTGGCTCTGCTGTTCAGGTTTCCTCCTTACCCTTTAAGCCTGGCTTAAAGTCCCTTTTCGTCCCCACCTTGCATCCAGCCCTTACTTGCATAAGAGCAATGGGAAGTGGGACCCATGGGGTGTCTTTAATGAGTGGGGATTAAATGAAGATACTCAACAGAAAGGATGGTGTTGGGCTGCCGGCTTAGTTAAAACCAGTGGTAAATAACTGCTGGGAGACAGCTCCAGCATTCCCCAGCTCAGGAATCATGGCATCATAGGATAGTTAGGGTTGGAAAGGACCTTAAGTTCATCTAGTTCCAACCCACTGCCACGGACACCTCTTTGTGATTTCTGAATACCTGAAAACCAGTTGTAGTTGGTCTTGTTTTGGAAGGGGGTGATGGGAAAGAATCGTAATTCATGGAATTAGATCATGGAATCGGTTGAGAAGGGACCTCAAAGCTCATCCATGGCCATGGGCAGGAACACCTTCCACTAGAGCAGGTTGCTCCAAGCCTCTGTGTCCAACCTGACTTCGAGCACTGCCAGGGATGGGGCAGCCAAACCTTCTCCATTCAACCCATCCCAGTGTCCCAGCACCCGTTTATGGTCTTCCCTGACAGGTTTTGTTACCAAAAATCCCAGAAAACACTGAATACATTGTCCTGGTTCCTTCTGTAAAGATCCGGGTGCAGATCAGCCACGGGAATCTCTTTGCCAGCACATCCCAGGTTGGAAACCCTTTGCCAAGCTGGTTTAGCCGGTTTTCCTGGGATCTTCCTGCATGTTGGGTTCTGATGAAAGCGGCAGGTTTGGGGTGTGAAGCCCGAATTTTGGGAAGAATCGATGTTTTTAGGTCTAATTTTCATGTTCCTCTTGGGGAGCTGCTGCTGAGGGTTGGAACCAACCGCATGTAACATCAGGTGGGGAGTGTAAAACCAGTTCTGCTTCTAGCGGTGACCATAATCTCATACAGCACTGGAACAGGGATCTGTAACCAGTATCCAAAGGCTCCTCCAACCCAATTCCAGCCTCAGAAGTAGGAATTTGATCTGCTCCTGATGTCTTCCCATTAATTCCATGTGTGTGTATGTGCCGCAGTGTGGTTGGGATTGAGATGAAGGCTCAGACTGGCTCAAAGCAGCTTGTTTTGGAAGGTGGGACTATACTGAATCCACCCATGGAGCTCAGCCATGGGCTTGGGGGGAGCTGGGTACTCAGAAAGGCTTTTGCCCCCTCTCCTCTGGATGGGATGGGTGGGAATGACTTTGCCTGCTGCTGAGTAGGTGCTGAATTCCCACTTAAAGGAAGAAAATGGGAAGAAATCGGTTTAAATCACTTTCAGTCACTTCATCCTCTGAGTCCTGGTGCTCAGAGGGGGGAGATAATCCAGAGTGAGAATTCCCTTAAACTTGACACAAGGAATATTCATTCCACTGAACCAATGTTGAAGTTCAAGGTTTGGTGCCAGCAGCAGGTTCTTCACCAGCACAAAACCCATTGTCAGTGTAAATGGGTCATGTTATATTGGCCTTTAGAGAGTGTTTTTGTGCCTGTTGGGTGGGTATTTCCCCGTTGGCAAGATTTAGGTGATAAAAACACTTGGAATTGTGGCCTGGAATTGCAGGAGCAGGAACATCCCAGCAGCGAGATCTCAAACCCAGCAGAGCTGCGTCTTTACTGCGTGGGTAAAGTCAGGTCTAAGAGGTCAGAGTTTAATGCTGGAGGGGGGAGGACGGGATTAGGGTGAAATCCTTGATCCAAAGACTTCCTGGGATCATTGTGGTTAGCTGGGGTTGGGATTAGGTCCATTTCCAGCCTGTCATTCCTGGGTGAGCTCCATACTCGATGTTTTGCCTGGTTAAGTGAGCTTGGGGCTAACTCTGTGCTGAGGAGAAGGGATAAGCCCAGGTTTGAGCTTTGCTGCCTGCTCAGAACTCGACGTCACCGCTATTCCTGCTTTTTCATTCGTAATTCCCAACTTTCTGCTGCTCCCAAACCCCCCGGCGGGATCCTTTGGGAATGACTTGTGGTGTAATTAGAGTTAATTTGGACACAATCCGGTTCCCCCTGGGGGAAGAGCGAAGGGGAAGGTGCAGTGCTGGGCAGGACACACTATGATCTCTGTGTTTTCCGCTTGTGAAGTGCTTTGTGCTTTCCCCTCTGCCTGTGGAATTGCTGGAATGGGGTGGGGAAAAGGAGGAGGAAGAGTAGGAAAAGGAAGAGGAAGAAGAGTGAAAAGGGGGGAAAATCACATGTATTGCACTGTTCCCGGTGGACTTGAACGTCTGAAGTGGAGAGTCGGGCACAAAGACCACGGAGCTGGGTCTGCCTATAGAGTAAAGGGAGCAAAGAGCCTTTTCCTGCTTCTCCTGGTCCTGGATAGAAGAATTCCCTGTAAAAGCCAGGTCAGGTTACAAGGAAACCAAATCACTGCTTATTGCTGCCCTGACCTGTCTACACACGGGGCTGCCCTTGTGCCTGTGTGTTTGCAGAGCTGCCTGTGGCTCCTCTTGTCCAAGGGGGGAATTCCAGCTCTTTGCAGAGCCTGAGGAGGTAAAAAGGTGGAGTTTTGGAGCACTTTGGTGTCCTTGGACACCCCTTTTTGAGGTCCAGGAGGCTGAGAGTGACACAGAGTCACTGGGCAGCGTGTTCGGGGGGTATCGTCTTGTTTAGAGCTGTGGAAGGATTAGGAAATGGTGGGAATGAGCTTTTGCCTAACAGATCCTGCTCTTTTCAGGACCTGGAGTGACTCCTAAGCCTGAGATGTCACCTGAGTCCTATCTGGAACCTGGCACTTTGCTTTTGAGCACATGGACCTTCCGACTGCTTTGCTTGGGGCTGGTTCTGCCTCGGGACACGTCTCACCAGTGAAGGACACTGCATTTTGCACAGCTTCAAACCAGCTTTTCTGTGGCCTTCTCATATTTATCAGCTATTTTTGCTCTTGACCTTGGCTTGTCCTGTCTTACCTCAGCTTCCAGTTGGGATTTGCTGGGGAAGGCTCTTTGGGTACCCTGTGTTCTCCCAGACTGTTGATAGCGCCTGAAAGATGCGATGCTGGGCAGTTGTGGGCTCTGTATTTACAGCCATGGGCTGAGGATTCGGGTTTGGAGCCTAAAATGTGCTTCTGAAGAAGTCTGGTCCAAAGCTGAGAGTGTTTTAAAGTCACTATTTGAATATAGGGTTATAATCCTGCTGTATCCTGGCTATTTTAGGAGGAAATTGCCTTCTAGATGTTCATTTTGTGCCTGGTTTTTGATAAAACGCACTGGGGCATCCTTTAGGACCTCAGGTTTAACCCTTAAGGCAGATTTGCTCTTCAATCTAAGCTCAAGGAGGTTGGGAGAGAAGACAAACAGCAACTTAAAGTAAGTCCTTAGTAAAGACTTGCCAGGTCTGTAATTCTCTTTGAGTAACAAGTGGCCCTGAGTGCGTGTTGGAGGGTGGATTTGTGATGGTTGATATGCTCCCCTATGGCCACATCTCCATCTCCTTCTCCCACCACCGGGATGGAAATGGCCTTTCTCACCTCAGGAGCCCATTGACCTGCTCCACACCATGAAGAAACTGTGTTAGGAACCCAAAACTGCCTCAGTGTTCCACCCCGGAATATTCCTGCTCTTCCTTTGGGCTGTTGGTCTGTGGAACCAGGACTTGCAGAACCCAAGCTGGAGATCTTGGAGGGGGGATTCTGCTGCTCTTCAGCACAGTTAATGTGAGCAGAGGGCTTTGAGTACACAACACCCGCTTGTCTGAGCTCCCCTCCAGCTATTTTAGGCTGAAGTGAGTAACTTACTCCAGGGTGAGGATTAACAGGAACACCCTGGTGCTTCCTGCACCTCGGAGCAGCCCCATCAGGATGTGTCTTCCCCGCTCCTCATGGAGAAGGCTCATCCTTGCTTCACAGCGAGTTGGGCTCCTCGTTACCCTGATGCTTCCTCCAATCCCTTTTTAATGAGGAGGAGCTTGGAGCCATCCACAGCTCCCGGAGCTCATTCCCGCTCCGGGGCACGCTGACCCCGATGTGGATCACTGCCTTTTCCTTCTCCACTCCCATTTGAATTGAAGTGGGAGTGGAAACACGCTCTCCATGTTGCATCACCCGACTCATTACTCACTAAATGTCTTCCCTCCTGGATCATTGTTGAGGTTGGTGTCCATTGCTCTGGTTAGAAACATTCCCATTCCTCTTCCCGTGGTTTATACACCATGGTGGCTCCTTGTGCTCCGCTCTGAGGAGCTGCAGCCTCAAGCTTAAGAAGCTCCTGGCCAGGAGTGAGCCCGACAAGGGAGGGAAGGAGGAGATGTTCCAGCTTGTCCTGATCACAACCCAGCTGCTGCTCCCACTCTCTAAACTTGGCATTCTCAGGTCTTTCCAGCCTGTCTCTGCAGTGAAAAGCAGGAAAACTCCTCATTCCCGGGATCAGATAGGCTGGCAGTCTCTTGACCAGGCACAAAGGGGAATATGAATCCAGCTCCCTGCTTTTCGGGCCGTTCCCATCTGGTTTTCCCTCCACACCTTTGCTTTGGCTTCTTAAGCCTTGAAAAGAGTTAATGTTGCAGTTGGGTTGGTTTAGATCCTGAGCCTGTGGGTCCAAGACTGGAATGACTGGATACGGGATGAAATCCATGGATCCCTGCGTGGAGCTGGATTCTCCCATAAATGAAAGGATTTAAGGCTAAACTGGGCTTTCTGGAAAACCTCTTCCTGGGCTCTGGAGCTCTGATGTGCCCGTGCAGCCTGGAAGCTGGTTGGTGACCCGAACTGAGTCTCATTTCTAACATGTTAAAGCACTTTCCTCTATTAAATCCATGATTCCAACTTTAAATCTAGGTTTTGCCACATGGGATGGGGTGAAGTTTGTTCTGGTTTTCTCAAGAATGAGGAAAAACTTGATATTCCCCCTGATTTTAAGGATTCCCAGCTGCTGACCTTGGATTTCCCTTGTACAGAGCGTTGGATCCCTGTTTTCCCGACATGGACTTAGCGTGGCTCAGATGGGGATAAGGAGGAGGAAAACCATTCCTGGTATCCAAAACACTCGTAATTCCCACTTCCGTTATCCACTGCTTTGCTAGCTCTTCCTGGGAAGAGCTTTGTCCAAGGCTTTAGCCCTCATATGTGGTCTAAAATGTAGGGACTCAGACTTCGGATCATCAAAGTAACATTCCCAAGTCTGTGGCTTTGAATGTTGATGTGGGAATTCAGGGATCCAGGTGGATCAGGTACCAGAAGGGCTCGTTTTAAGTGCAATTCCTGGATCACATTCCACCTTTTTCCTTTCCTTTGTGGTGTTGGGAATCTTGGGTCTGTGCTGGGAGCAGGGACCCTGGGTCTGAGCAGGGGGCTCCAGTTGCCATTCCCGTGTGGAACTTGGGCTGGAAACATGGGACGAAATCAGACCTTTACTATGAACCACAACTCTTAAGGATAAAAAGAGCTCCATGTGGGAAGCTGGGAGTCACTGAGTGGAAAAAATCCACTTTGGAAGCATCTGAGCTCCAGGTGGAAAACCGAGGGTTTAACATTCATTTACGCACACTTGGGTATGAGGAGTGGGGAGGGGGGTGGTAGAACATCCTTTGGGTGCTAGAGGTGGCTCGAGCTGAGCAAAATCCATGTGGAAAAGAGCATTTCCAGCTGAAGTGCATCCCCTGGAGCTGGATGAACCCCCTGGAGCGCAGCCTGCGTGGAGATAAGCTTCCCAGACACAAGAAGTGCCTTTGGAAGGACGTGGGCTCCTGGAGGGCACGGCGCCGGGTGGCCTTGTGTGTCCTGCACGGGGTGATACGGCCCATGGAGGCAAGAGGCTGAGGCCTTGGGTGTCTGCGTGGGGGTGACCTCCTGCTTGGCTGCTCCTGGGGAGAAGAGGCTCAGAGTGGAGGGGGAAAGAGCGGTCTGCAGTGATCCATCGGGGAGATGATGCCTTGTTGAGGGGCTTCATGGAATCCTGGAATGGGTTGGGTTGGAAGGGACCTTAAAGCTCATCCAGCTCCAGCCCTCTTGTCACCTTCCGCTACTTCTCCAGCCTGGTCTTGAATACTTCTCTGTCGCGTCTCTTGAAGCCTTTCTGGTGATGCAGTGGGGAGCTCAGGGCTCCCCAGGAGTGAAGCAGCACCAGAGGAACCTTGAAATGGGGCATCTGCTGAGGCTGCCCCAACCCCGAGAGGTGTGGAGGGTCCTGAGGAGGGACAGTGGAGGTGGAGGCATCAGTGGGAGACACCCATGACCTCCCCTGCTCCACAGATCCATTTCTGGGGGACAGGGGGGCCTCAGTGAGATCCACATCTGCCTTTTTGGGTGGGATTCATCTCCTTGGTGTATCTACAAAGGGGTTTTTGCTCTCTTGCAAGAGCTTGAAGCTGCTCTTCATGCTGGGCAGGTGCCGCTCACCTTCTCCTAGATGATATTCCTCATCACAGGAACATAAATGGGACCTCAGGGGATTAACAGCAACTGAATGGACTTAGAAGAGGAGCCTCTGGGTGAAGGAGAAGCACTTCAGTGGTTCCAGGGCTGATATTGGCAGGTTCCTCGTTGGAAAGTGGCTGAAATTTGAAAAGTAGAGAACTTGGGAGAGCTGAACTTGGAGCAGTACTTCAAACCATCCCAGTAAATCCCATGTTCAGGCACTACATGGATCATTTACAGGGTTTTTTCCTTGCTCTTTGCTTTCTTTAAGGGGGAAAATCCTTATTTCTCCCCTTTTTTGATGCTTTATGACATCCTTTCCACCCCTTCCTTCAAGTCGACTTCAGTTCACTCATTGCTCAGGACTGAAACCTTTTCCCCCCATCTTTAATGGGATTTCCTGCTGTAAGTGGTTCCTGCTCATTCCCATGTATCCCGATGGGAGAAAAAACAGGGAAGAAAAAGGAAAATGGGTGACATAAACCCCTTTAAATCACCGTGGTTTTGGGGGGATTTGTAGTTACAACCCTCAGTAGGAGACCTGGTGTCTTCTCCCTGTAGCAGATGATGTTCTTGGAGCTGCTGGAGCCACACAGAGGATGCTGGAGGAGGAACACAAGATCCTTCTGCACCTGCAAGAGGGAAACCAACCTGTGTTTGTGATTTAATCCAGTTGATACTATCAGAGAAGTGGGATTGGTGATAGAAATGTGATCCGTGGTGTTCCTGGAGCAGGTCTGTTAGTGGAGGTAGCTGTGGGACAGCAAGCCTGGTGGAGCTGGGGGGGATTTGGCGTCATCCTGGTGGAATTAGGAGGGTTTGAAGGTTTCACATCCCTAAAAGGACCTCAGGTGGCTGGAATGAGCTGTATGAGGAAGCTGCAGCAGGAAGCACAGGGAGGCAGGAGCAGGGGATGCCTCAGGTTGTTCTAGGATCCACATGGATTTACCTACCTCCAGGGAGCTGGGTGCGAGTGTCTGAGCTCAGCCTGGTGCAGGGTTTGGTGCCTGCTGTATCCTTCCTGCTGCTTTGTGTCCATCTTCTTCCAGGATGGGCTTTGTTAGGAAGCTGAGAGGAGGAGTAAAGGGTGAGTAGAGCTCTCCTAAGATCAGCTTCACCTCTGCAAGCCCAGGACTAAAACATCAACTGAAGCCTCCACAATGGCTGTAGAGGGACAAAGCACTGAGCAACCTGGTGGAACTCCTGCACTGAAGAGCAGGAGAACTCCAGAATTCCCTTGGGATTCCTCACCCCAGGGCAGGTGCAACCTCCCACACCTTTCTAGGGTTGGGCTTAAAGTTAGTCAGAGCTGTAAAGCTGGTCATTAGGCTTTTGTATGCCTTAAATGTGCTGAATTCCCTTTGCTGGGGGGAGGATGTCACATCTCCCACATCCTTCATGGGTTGTCCTGCCCCCCAAAATGGAATTAAAGCCCCTGAAAATGGAATTAAAGCTGAGTTTTATAGAGTTCAATGTATTTGTTGGCTTTAATACGTGGTGAAGTGGCTCTAGGGGTGTAGGGAGTGTCTCATGGGAGTGTTAAACCAGTGTTGGCCGTGGTTAGTGTCATCTTTCAGGGGTTGTCTTTGTGGCAGAAGCTTAAACCTCATCTTTGGTGCTTTGTTAGGCAGTTCCCTTCAAATAGAGGCAGAGACATGGAGAGCAGAAAGCAAAGGGGGGCAGTTGGTCCTGCCTCTGGGCTCTGATGCTCAGTTAATGCTCCTTTCTTTCCCTTCCAGATCTTTCTTTCAATAGTAGCCTCGAAAATGAAGGTCAGAGGGTTCAGCTGGTGAAGAAGAACCGAAAACCTCGACGGGTCAACTCGGATTTCAGGTAAGGATCCCAAATCGTTCGAGTATTCCCAGCTTTTGGGGGTGTCAGGCAGGATTGTGGGAGTGTTTTACAGCCAGAGTGAGCTTCACACATTGTCTTTGAGTGCTTTGGATGGAGTTAATCTCATATAAGCTGCAGTGGACACATCCCTGGCTTTGCCAGAGAAGGATTCCATGAACCTTCATCCTGCTGTGGGGATTTGGAGCTGGATCTAACTTGATTATCTTGCTGCTTTGTGGGATCATAGAATCATTTAGGCTGGAAAAGACCTTTAAGGTTGAGTCTAACCATTAGCCTGGCACTGCCAATTCTCCCATTAAGCCTTGTCCCTCACACCTCTTAAATCCCTCCTGGAATGGTTTGAGGCTGTTTTTCCCATGGAGCTGATTGCAGCAGGGAGAAACAGGGTCAGGGAGAAGCTTCACCCCACAGAATAACTCTTGTTTTCAGGATCTGGGTGTATTCCTGTGGTATTCCTGTGGTATTCCACAACATTGGACAGGAGTTTCCTGCTCCCACATCGCTGTGCAGCTCCATCTCCCGCCCTCCTTGGTCGGTGCTTTGAGCCACTCCAGGTTGTCCCCCCATGGCCACCACCGAGGCTGAATTTGGCCATTTTAAGTTCATCTGGATGGGTTTTTTCTCATGTCTCCAGCTTTGGAATGACTTGGTTGGTTTTAACATCTGGATATTTGGGAAGATTGGAGATCTCTCCTGTAATAATAGTCATCTCCAAGGTGTGTGTGTGGTTACAGACAGCTCAGACCCGATGAGACATCAACTTTCTGAAGTCTTGGGTGGGAAAAGCTGGATTTTAAATACCCGGCTCCTCTGGGAATGCTGCACCCTTGGAGTTGAAGGGACCTTAAGGCTCATCCAGCTCCAACCCCTGCCACGGGCAGGGACACCTTCCACTAGAGCAGGGTGCTCCAAGCCCCTGTGTCCAACCTGGCCTTGAACACTGCCAGGGATGGGGCATTCAACCCACCCCAGTGTCCCAGCACCCTCACAGGGAAGAACTTCATCCCAAGATCCCATCTAACTCTTCCTTCTTCCCATTGGAAGCAGTTACTCCTCATCCCATCCCTGCATCCCTTGTCCAAGGCCCCTCTCCAGGTTTCCTGGAGCCCCTTTAGGCACTGGAGCTGCTCTAAGGTGTCCCCTTCAGGAGCTCCACATCCCTCTCATGTGTGCCCACGGCATCGATAGCCATGTTTTTAGGGATGAAATGAGGTTGGCATGAGTTGGGATGATGCTGCTGGGGGTGAGACCACCCTCCCCTCAAGGGGAAAGAAGTGCTTGAGTTTGATAACACAAGAGGAAGATGGTGGGATCCAGTGAAAAGAATATGGGATAAATGAAAGGATAAATATCTGGAAGAAATCAGTCTTGGGCCTTGAAAGGATGAATTTCAGGAATAAGCTTGTCTAAAAGGAGGAAAAATGCCTGGGAACAACTCAAATATGGTGTCTGTTCCTTGTTTTCCCACTGGTGTCCCATGTTTGTAGGGTCTGTTGACTCCTTTCCTTCACTGGAGCATTGATCCACGTTGAGAAGTAGCTGTTCCTCTGGAGGTACCTTCATTTCTGATGCCTTTGGTTGCTGCCTTGGATTAACTGCTTGTTTCTTCCCTCAGATACGGTATCTGAAGGCATCTGTGCCTGAGGCCACGGAAGATAGATGGACAAGCCAAGCAACTTCTGACTCTGCATCATTTTCTGGGGCAAAATTCTATGGCAATGTATCCTACAAGGTAAAGTAGCTCCTTGCAGTGAACAGAGGATTCCTTGTGCTTGGCCTCCACTTGCTAAGAGCAGTTATTCCCTTGGGAGCTTCCCTTTAATGTGCATCCTGGAGGGATCAGCACCACCCCAAAGCATCAAGTGATGCTTTGACTCACTTGGAGCCCTGAAAAGCTAAACCCATCATGTGAAGACCAAGATCTGCCCTGGGGTCTGCAGGTGGTCAAGGTTAGATTTAGGCCAGTTAAAGCCATGGACCACAGCAAAGACCAGCTGGGGTTTTATGGAGCAGCAGGTCAGATTGCTTCATGTCTCTGGCTTGGTCCTCTCTGTGGTCCATGACCAGAGCCATGGGGCTGCTCTAAGGCGTCAGAATATCAACCCAAACCCAAATTCAGAGTTGCATGTCTTAAGCTTAACATGTGCTCAGCATGAAGCTGGACAAAGGACACATCCTGGAGGGTTCACCACATGGTGGTGGTGAAGCCACCAGTTCATGGTGGCTCGTCGTGGCTGGAGAAGTCCATAAGCTCAGCAGAAAGACCTTTTCTGGCCAATATCAGCTTAAGGTCTCTTCTAGTGTTAGCAAACTCAACCCTGGAGCTGAAGGTGGTTCCTGACGTTTGAAGACTCTGTGGAGAACATTGAGGCCTTTTTGGCCAGGTTAGGCAAGAACAGGGGTAAAACTCAGGAGCAGAGAGGCACCACTGACTCCTGGGCATGGAATTACCTTGGAATGTCCTTTCTTACCCATCTGACTTCATTTGTTGGCACCAAGCAAGTGGGGCCCGAGGTGGTGTAGTGGAGCCTCCACCAGCTTGTTCTTAAGCAGCCCCTTGCAGCAGCAGCTGGGTCTGACGTGACCTCCCTGTCCTTGCTCCCCAGGGTGTCCGGTGAGGAATGCAATGGGATCAATAGCATGTCGGCAGAGAGTGGCCCTGGAACAAGACTGAGAAACCTGCCGGTGATGGGGGATGGACTTGAAGCCACCCAGATGTCTACAGCGCAGTCCCAGGCTCAGCCCCAGCAAGGCAACGTTGTAGGTGTTAATCCCCCACCGCCAGAGACCTCCAACCCCAACAAACCCAAGCGACAGACCAACCAGCTGCAGTATCTGCTCAAGGTGGTGCTCAAGACCCTGTGGAAGCACCAGTTTGCGTGGCCTTTCCAGCAGCCCGTGGACGCCGTCAAGCTCAACCTCCCTGTAAGTAGAGGGTGAGAGACCAGGTGATGGTTCTCAGTGGAAGGAGGGAGGCCTTGTGGGTCCAGCCGTCTCCTGGCATCAGGGTCCATCTTCGCTGGTTGGACTTGATCCAGTGGTTGGACTTGATCTAATGGTTGGACTCGATCCAATAGTTGGATTCAATGATTTAATGGTTGGACACAATGATCCAATGGTTGGACTTGATCCAGTGGTTAGACTTGATGTTCTAATGGTTGGGCTGTCTCTGTCCCCCAGCCAAGCACCAAGAAACATTAAGCACTGGCTTGGAGCAACCTAGAATGCATTGAGATGGAAGGGACCTTGAAGCTGATCCAGTTCCACCCCCCTGCCACAGGCAGGGACACCTTCCACTGGAGCAGGTTGCTCCAAGCCCCTGTGTCCAACCTGGCCTTGAACTTCCAATACTCCATCCCTGGAGGTGTCTAACAGACATGTGGACATGGTGCTGAGGGCCATGGGTTAGTGGTGGCCTTGACAGTGCTAGGTTAAGTTGGACTTTATGATCTTAAAGGTCTTCAACCAAAGGAAATGGTGCAGCCCTTCCCATTGCCCATTCCCAGCCTTACTCCTCACCAGGAGGAGCTGGAGTAAAACTCCAGGAGCCACCAGGAATCCTTGTGATTTAGGGATCGTTTATGGTAGGAAATCACTGGGACATCTCCTCTGGTGCACATTGGATTTGGGCTCTTCCAGCCCCACTAACAGAGGTTTGTTCCCTTCCTCCTTTGAGATTCCCTCTCTTGGGAGAGATGTTCCTGCCCAACACCCCCTTCCCTCATCTCCATTACCTTTAGGATATAAGAGCTCTATTGAATGTATTCCCCGGGCATTGGGCTGTGAGTTCCTTCATGGACCAAGCTCCACCGTGCACATGGAGAGCCACAGCTCCATGACAACGGCATTCCCAACCTTTTACTTTAATTCCTAAGCATCCTGCCTGTAGAAACACCTTTTGGATGATTCCAGATACATTTAAGGGGCTGGAATCTGATTCTCCCCTTCTTGTGTGTGTGATCTTCTCCAGGAAGGATCACTCATTCCCATAATGTTTTTGGGAATTACCTGGTTCCATTTCCAATCCAAACCCCAGAACTGGGAATTCTGGGGGTTAAGTTACTCTTCTACCAAAGGTTTGAACTCAGAATCCCAATGGAGAGGCTGGTGGTGGCTGAGTGCTGGGCATGGAGGATCATTCCATGGGGATGAGATGGTGGAATCCCGGTCCCTTTAGCGATGGATAATTCCCACTCTGACCTTTCCCTGTTTTTCCTTGGCAGGATTATTACAAGATAATTAAAACCCCAATGGATATGGGAACAATAAAGAAGCGCTTGGAGAACAACTACTACTGGAATGCTCAAGAATGTATCCAGGATTTTAACACCATGTTTACAAACTGCTACATCTACAATAAGGTACCAAGTTCCCAAATCTGCCTTTTCCCAATGGGAATTGTCCACTTCCTCCTTGGAGCAGGGGGAGAAGTGGACATGTTGCTTCTTGGAACGGGTCTTTAAAGGAATCGCCACCCAGATCAGCTTCATTAGGTGAATAACTGGGATGAAACCCTTAGGAGCTCAGGCAGGGCTGTCTTCTGCTGAGAAGCCAGATCCCAACGGTCTTCCCTCCTGGAATTACTAGTTCAGGAATTGTTTCTTTCCCTTTTCTTCTTCTTCAAATGAAGATTTTTATGGTTTTCTTGGGATCTGACTTGAGCAGAGCTACAAATGTTGTCAAAGAAGCACTTGAGGAGTAGGTTCTTCATGAAGAAACTGCCTTAAGGCTGGTTTGGAACTCTGAAGGCTTCTAGGGAAAAACCAAGGATGGATGGAGCAGCCCATGGTCAGTGCCCAACCCTGACCTCAGTGGAGCAGATTCTCTTCCAGACAGTGAGGAACAGCCTGAAAACCATCCTATGAACAGTTGTGCAACCTCCTGGGGCACAGGAAGAGCTGTTGGGATGGATGAGGAGCATCCCAGGGCTTCTCCATCCATGGTGGTGGTGGCACAGTGGCCTCTGGGGGCATGATGGGGGAGGTGGAGGAGGTTCTTGGGGTGGTACAAGGCTGTGTGGAGCACGAGACGCTTGCTCCACAAGGACCATGAGCACTAAGGAAGGGTCCTGGAAGTCACTGGGAGCCTTTTCCTTCCCAACCCCTCCAGCCATCCACCTCTTGTCTCCAAGGGTTCCGCTTCCCATTTGGTTCCTCCCGTTCCTTTCCAGCCCTTTGCTTCACCCTTGCGTGCATTGACCCTGTTCTCCTCCTCCTCCTCTTGCACAAGACCTTTCCAGTCAGTTCCAAACAAACAGCCACTTGCAGTTTGAGTCCTTCAGACCCATGCCCTTGGCCCTTCTGCTTTGAGCCAGCGTGACATGACTCCAACAAGGGGCAGTTCTTAAAGGCTTCAGATGACTCGTAAACACCTTCAAGTCTTCTCCCACTGTGGTGTTTCCCCTGGTCCCCCCTGATCTTCACCCATCTCCTCCAGGCTGGAGAGCACAAAAGCATCTGAGCTGAAGAAACATCTCTGTGGGCATCATGGAGGCTTCAGACCACCAGCCAATGGTTTTAACCGTCCTTATGTTGACAGCAGAGCCGGAGCTGGACGGGGCTTGGAGCAGCCTGCTCTAGTGGAAGGTGTCCCTGCCCGTGGCAGGGGGTTGGAACTGGAGGAGCTTGAAGGTCCCTCCCAACCCAAACCTTTCATGAGTCTCTTGGTGTCACCATGTCATGACAGTGTTGGCCGTGGGTTGATTGTCTTCACATCAATCCAGACTCTTGGCCTGTTGTTCCTGCCCTTCTCTCTTGGCTCTTCTCACCCTGCCTGGCTGCAGGGTGCCCCTGGGCAGATCATCTTGTCCTCTTTGGGTGTCCTCCACAAATACGTTCTTCTCCTCCAGGTCTTTAAGGACCCTTAGCACCATCCTCTCCTTCCACACCGCTTTAGCCACAAGTGACGTCTCACAACAGTGAACTTCCTCCTGGAAAACCTCCTTTCTTAGGGGAGAAGTTCCCTTGCAAAGCCCATCCTAAGCTCTTCTTACCCCTGATGCTCTGTGGAGTCACCTTTTCCATGAGACCCACCAAGTGAGAGGGATCTGGTGGGGTGGAAACAGGCATCAGGCATTAATCCCGCTCCTTCTTCTTCCACTTCTCCCTCTTTTCCCTTCGCTTGGAAAACAGCCTTTGCCACAGGCAGGTAACACCTTGGGTTGGTTGTTCTCCAGCTCATCTTGGTGTTGGCCCTGCCCATCATCTGGTTCTACCTCTAACAGGGCTTTAGGGTGAGGAGTTGTCCATGCATTCAACACCGAGGCCGTTATCCTGCTCCGTAATGGGAGTAACGGGAGGAGTCGCGCTAAGGAGGGTGGGAATACAAAGCTCTCCCTCTGGAATTCCGCCTCATGTTTCCTGTGTGTTTCTCTCCAGCCAGGGGATGACATAGTCTTAATGGCAGAAGCTCTGGAGAAGCTTTTCCTGCAGAAGATCTCGGAAATGACCCAGGAAGAAACGGAAATCGTGATCGCCCAGACGAAAGGCAGAGGACGTGCGAGGAAGGAAGCAGGTAGGAACCGTGGAGTCCTGACTCAGGGAATCATGGAATTGTTCAGCAGCAGACGCCCAGGAGCCCGAGTCGTCCCTGGAAGGATTTGGGAACCTGGATGAGAGAGGGAAAACCCCACTTGGCAGCTCCAAGGAGGAGTTGTTGGAGGAGAAAATGCTTCTGTAGTGCCACCACCAGGCCAGTGAGGGCAGGGTCAGAGCCCAGTGGTCACCAGGTCCCCTGGGTCCTCCTGGTCTGTGACTGACAAGGATCAGCCCAAGTGGGATGACTCTTGGCTGAGATTCCTTTTAATTGTTCTAGTTTTAGGCACCATTCCTGATATTCCCATTCCCATGTGCAGGAAGCAGCTCCCCTTGGTTAGAGGAGGCAGGTGGACCCAGCAGGCTCCACGTTATCCCAGCAGGACCATGGGGTCTTCTATGTGTCCCAGCATCATCCACCTCTGCAGTATCCCCCTTTGGAGGGTGTTTGACCATGCTGGAATGTTGGGAAGCCTGGTTGGAGCAGGAGGTGGCGTCCTTAAACCTTCTCCTGTCCCTGGGGAAAACACTGATGTTTCCAGCCTTGTGTCCCAACCTTTGGGGTTGCTTCGTGTTTGAATTCCTCACTCCAAGCACTGGGGAGAGGTTTCCCCCATCCAGCAGCAGCTTTGATGACTTAAGTCACCAGGAATGAATAAACTCTTCTTGCTAATGGAGCACAAACTGCTCCCAAAGGAAGAGCTGCCCCGTTTTGGCTTCAAATGAAGA
>NW_009931907.1:20944-21198 GCF_000696875.1 Nestor notabilis
GGGGGGAGGAAGACGCCCCCCCCCCCCCCCCCCCCTGCCTGCAGGAAATCCCTTGGGAAGGGAAGCCTCATGTTGTTCTTGTTCTGGAGAGGGTTTGGTACTTGAGCTCCTTCACTTTGGGAGCCATCAAAACAGCCCTTGGGAAGGACCCACCTCCAGAAGAGCAACTGGAAGATGCTAATTTCCATGTTCCAACCTTCTCTTGGCAGTGACCTCCAAACCAGGATCATCCACGGTACCAAACCCACCCCAAG